>NW_020837947.1:63285783-63589589 GCF_003676395.1 Aethalodelphis obliquidens | reverse complement strand
TTTTTTTTTTTTTTTTTTTTTTTTTTTTTTGCGGTACGCGGTCCTCTCACTGTTGTGGCCTCTCCCGTTGCGGAGCACAGGCTCCGGACGCGCAGGCTCAGCGGCCATGGCTCACGGGCCCAGCCGCTCCGCGGCATGTGGGATCTTCCTGGACCGGGGCACGAACCCGCGTCCCCTGCATCGGCAGGCGGACTCTCAACCACTGCACCACCAGGGAAGCCCTACCTTATGAACTTTTTAAACACAATCTGCCACTGAAAGATAAACCTGCTCTTATAGGATGTGGACAGTAACAGGTTTCTGAAGGTACTATCCTATGGCAGGAGATAATGTATGAAGCCCCTCTTTAGAGCCTCTAGGGCTTGTGGTCTTGCTCTTGCTGATCCCAGTTCTCTGCTTGACACCATATGCCCCTCCTGATACCTTTGTTGGCAGAGCAGCAAAGAATTTTTCTTTAATAATATTTTATTGCTACTTTCCCACTCAGAACTCCCAGATGGGTTTAATTACCACTGATTACTGAAAAAGTGCTAAGTGACAAAGAAGTCACAAAAATAGTAACACAAACAAATAAATGTTAACATTGGTCAACTTAATCAGACATTTGAGAATATAAGATTTCTTTTTCTAAAAGCCTATGCTTTATATCTCCAAGAAATAATGTACATTTTGATATTTTGGACATAGCTGAGATGATGAAATTAAGAAACAGTTATACCAACATTTCAGTGGACAACTTTCAGATGAAACACACCAAAATAATACAAATATATTAGAATTTTGCCATAAATTTCCCAAAGAATCACTCTCACAGTATTATTATATGGAAAATATTTTTCATTCATTAATGTATTCATTCAATCAATTAAGAGACATTTCTTGAGCACTTATGATAGGCCAAGAAATATGCTAAGTGCTGGAAATACAAAATAAATAGGATATATGATCCATGCCTTCAAAGAACTTATTCTCATAGGGGAGACAGACACAAATGGATAATTACAGTAGATTGATTTGAGTGCTCTTATAAAGGTATAAACAAAGTCCTGTTATTTCCCTGAAAAAGAGAGCTAATAACTTCTTGAGGGAGGCAGGAACTGCTCATTTAGTTTCCTGGCAACATTATGCTAAACAGCAAGTATAATAGGGCCTATTGGCCAACATATCTATACATTCTAACTAATTTATTTAAATCAATATTAGTCATAGCCTTTCGAATGAATCAAGTTCTGAGCATTTGTTTTTTAATTAAAAAATAAATACCAGTAAAATTCGCATCAATTAAACCAAACTTCAGGGCTTCCCTCATGGTGCAGTGGTTAAGAATTCGCCTGCCAATGCAGGGCACACGGGTTCGATTCCTGGTCTGGGAAGATCACACATGCCACAGAGCAACTAAGCCCATGCGTCACAGCTACAGAACCTGTGCTCTCTAGCTGGCAAGCCACTACTACTGAAGCCTGCACGCCTAGAGCCTGTGCTCTGCAAGAAGAGAAGCCACTGCAGTAAGAAGCCTGCTCTCTGCAATGAAGAGTAACCCCCACTTGCCACAACTAAAAAAAAAGAAAGCCTACATGCAGCAACGAAGACCCAACACAGCCAAAAATAAATAAATAAATTCATTTATTTATTTAAAAAAAATAAATAAACTTCATTTCCATGCTCATCATTTTCTAAGAAAATCTCTGATAACGCAGTTGATTTATCTCATCAATAAATATTTTGCCCTGCATGCACATAGATTTCCTTTACCAAATAAGTTAGAAAGTGAAGCAAGGGACTTCCAGTTTCAGTCCTGATGTGTAAAAAGCTTAAAAGTTATAACTGCCATTCTCATAGCAAGTAAAATCTGAAAAAAACAAAAATCAACAACTCTTCTTGAAACTATAAAAGAACTGAGACTGTTAGGCAAACCACCATCCACCCCAAAATCTGGAGAGACAGGTGGATAGTAGCCAAGATATGTTTACTTGGAACAGAAACTATAAACTGGTAGGAATACTTGAAGGTAATTTTGACAAATTGCTGAGATTAAGTGTCAAACTGAGAAACTACTGAGGGCCACTCACAGGAAGCAAACATATGTGTGTGGGGGTTTTACCTTCAGGAATCTCACCAGGTTCTCATGGTGAAGAGCCAAGAAAAATCCAAATCTCTGGACCTGCTCTGAAAGACACGTCAAAAGAAGTTCTTCAGGGAGAAGAAAAATGATAGAGTTCAGGAACTCATATCTACACAAACAAAAAGGAGTATTAGAGAAGGAATGAATGAAGATAAAATATAATTTAAAATAATTTTCCTTCTTACTTGCTCTAAAAGATAGCCATTTGTTTGAAGTATAATAATAACAATATTGGTGATTATAGCATGTGCAAAAGTGAAATGGATGTCAGGAATTTCTTAAGGTATGTGGGGCTGGGGATTGGGCATATTCTATTATGAGGTATTTGTCTTACCTAAGAAGTGATATAGCATTATTTCAATGTGGATTGAATCAGTTGTAAATGTATATTTCAAACACCAGGGCAAAGACTAAAATATCTTTAAAAGAAGTATAATCGATGTGCTAAGAGAAGAGATAAAATGAATCATATAAAATGCTCAATTAAAACAAGAGAAGGAAGGAAAAGAGAATAAAGAAGAAGCAAAGAATAACTGCAGCAAATAGAAAACAATTACAAACATTAGATATTAATCAAGCTATATCATAATCACATTAAATGTGAATGTTTGAACTACACCAATCAGAAGGCAGAAACCGTCAGAATGGATAAAAGAAAAAGACCCAACTATATACTATCTATAAAATCCCACTTTAAATATAAAGATTTGGATAGGTTAAAAAGTAAATGGATAGATTAAGTTATAATATATTAACACTAATCAAAAACAGGTGGAGTAACTACATTAATTTGTGACAAAACAAACTTCAGAGCAAGGAAAATTATCAGGGATAAAGAGAGATATTATGTAATGATAAAGATGGCAATTCTCCAAGAAAATATTATTAATCCACAAGGTGTATGCACCTAGAAACAAAGCATCAAAATATATGAGGCAAAACTGATAAAACTGCAAGGAGAAATAGACAAATCTACTATTTTAAAAGACTTCAATACCCCTCTTACCAGTAACTGATAGATTAGACAGGCAGAAAATCAGTAAAGACATAGTAGATCTAACAAAACACTCAGTTAACTTGATCTAATAGACACTTATAGAATACTCCATCCCACAAGAGCAGAACACATATTTGTCTCCACCTCACATGGAACATTCACCAATATAGACAATAGGCTTGGCCACAAAACAGAACTTAACAATTTAAAAGAAGAGAAATCATAAAAATTGTGTTTTCAGCCACTTGAAATTAAAAGAGAAGTCAAGAGCAAAAAAATAGCTTACAAAATCTCAAAATATTTGGAGATTAAACAACAACACACTTCTAAATAATGTAAGGGTCAAAGAAGTCTCAAGAGAAATTTTTAAATATTTTAACTAAATCAAAATGAAAGTAATACTTATCAAAATTTGTGAAATGCAGCATAAGCAGAATTTAGAGTGAAATAAATGGTAGTAAATGCATATACTAGAAAGCAAGAAAAATATAAAAGTATTAAACCTTAGGAAACTAGAAATAGAAGAGCAACTTAAGCCTTCTTAAAGCAAGCAGAAGAAAAGAAGAAAAATAAAAACTGTGCAGAAATCGATAAAATTTAAAATGAGAAAACAATAAAAAAATTAACAAACCCAAAGTGTGGTTCTTTGAAAAGTTCAATAAAATTGGTAAACCTCTGTTATGGGTTGAACTGTCTGTCCTCCAACCTCCACCCCCTGCCAAAATTCATATGTTGAAGTCCTAACGCCCAGTACCTCAGAATGTAAACTAATGTGGAAATAGGGGCATTGCAGATGTAATTAGTTAAGATGAGGTCATACTGGCGTAGGGTGAGCTCCAATATAATAAGACTGATGTCCTTATAAACAGGCAAAACTTGCACCCATACATTTATACAGAGAAAACGACCCAGGAAGTTATGCTGCCACATGCCAAGGAACTACCAGAGGCTAAGAGAGAGGCCAGGAGCAAACCCTTCCCTAGCACCTTTAGAGAGAGCATGGCTCTACTGCATATCAGTTTCAGATTTGGGGCTCCAGAACTGTGAGACAATACATTTAAATTGCTCTAAGTCATGCCAAGTTTGTGGTACTTTGTTACAGGGAAACTAATACAACCTCTAGCAAGGCTAACAAAGAAAAAAAGAAGACAAAAATTGTCAATATCAAAAATGAAAGAGCAATGATCACTACTGACCCCATTAACATTAAAAGGATAGTAAAGGAATACTATGAACAACTCGATGCCTACAAACATAACTTAAATATAATAGATCAATGATTTGACAGGCACAATCAACCAATACATCCACAAGGAGAAAGAGATAAACTAAATAGGCCTACATCTAATAAGGAAATTGGATTGATAATTAATAACCTTCCATAAAAGAAAGCAACACACCAGATGGTTTCACTAGCAGATTCTACCATACATTTAAGGAAGAAGTTGTCAATTCCCCACAATTTCATCTAGAAAATAGGAACTGAGGGAACACTTCCTAATTCATTCTAAGACCAGCATTACCCTAATACAAAAACCAGATAAAGACATAACAAGAAAAGAAAACTACAAGTCACTATCTCTTATGAACATAGATGCAAAAATCTTTAACAAAATATTAACAAAAATAATCCCACAATGAATAAAAACAATTATACACCACAACCAAGAAGGAATTATTCCAGGTATATGAGGCTGATTCACCCTTTGGAAATCAAATAATGTAATCCACTACATCAACATGCATCATCATTCATATGAACATATCAGTTGATAAAGACAAAGCATTTGACAGCATCCAACACCTAATCATGATGAAAACTCTCAGCAAAGTAGGAATAGAAGGAATACAGTGAAACTTCCTTAACTTGATGAAGAACATTTATTAAAAAAAACAAACAAAATCCAGCTAACATCATCATACTTAATGGTGAGAGACTGGATGTTTTTCCTCTAAAGTTGGGAACAAGGTAAGGATGTCCCTTCTTTCGAATTCTATTCAAAATCATACTAGAAGCCCTAGCAAGTGCATTAAGACAAGAAATTGAAATAACAATCTATACAAATTGGATAGGAAGAAATAAAATGGTCTTTGTGCACAGACAACATGATTGTCTATATAGAAAATTCCAAGGAGTGAACAAAACAAAACTTGGAACTAATAAGCTTACAGAATACAAGATTAATATACAAAATACTGGGAAAAATATTTGCAAAACAACACATATCTGATAAAGGACTTATATCCGAACTATACAAAGAATTCTAAAACTCTACAATAAAAAAATACAAACTAATTTAAAAATGAGCAATAAATCTGAATAGATATCTCACCAAAGAAGATCTACAGATGGCAAATAAGCATATGAAAGCTGTTCAACATTATTTGTCATAACCTTCTGAAAAAGAATCAGGCAGTTGCAAATTAAATTAAGCAATTGCAAATTAAAACAACAATGAGCTATCACTACACACTTACCAGAATGGCTACAATTTAAAAAACTGACAATACCAACTGCTGACTAGGCTATGGAACAGGAACTTTCATTCTTTGCTAGTGGGGAGGCAAAATGCTATAGCTACTATGGGAGATAGTTTGGAAGTTTCTTACAAAACAACACATTGTCTTACCACATGTTCTAGTAGTCACACTCCTAGATATTTACTTAACTGATCTGAAAACGAATGTCCACAAAAAACGTGTATGTGAAGGTTTATAGTAGCTTTATTCATAATTTCAAAAGTTGGAGGCAACCAATGTCTCCTTCAGCAGGTCAACGGGTAAACAAACTATGTACATCTATCTATACAGTGGAATATTATTCAACAATTAAATATAGAGTTATCAAGCCATGAAAATACGCAGAGGAAACTTAAATGTATATTGCTAAGTGAAAGAAGCCAGTCTGAAAAAATTTCATATTGATGATTCCAATTCTATGACATTCTGGAGAAAGCAAAATTATAGACACTGAGATCGATGATTGCCAGGAGTTTGGTGGAGAGGTGTTGAATAAATAAAGCACAGAGGATTTTTTAGGGTGGTGAAAGTATTCTCTGTGATTTGTCAAGTTCCATAGAACTTTATAGACAAAAAGTGAACTTTAACATATCAAAAATTCTTTAGGAGATTGGGGGATCTTAGAAAGGACTGCAGACTGTTATCAGATAAACTTACATTTTTACAAAATATGAACAAATCACACTAAGGGAGTTGGGGGCAGGGGAAGGTGATGACCTACATAACTGGAAATGAGTGGATTCTTTGACTGAAGGCAAAAGGAACGATAACACTGTCTTCCATCTGATAAAGTTGTTTTCCATGGAGGTGCAAGTTAACAATTATGATGCTGCTATACATGTATCCTGGAATTGAACAATTATGTCAATGAATGGTGGATGATGAGAGTCAGATTTCTCACTGTTCAAGTAGGAGTTTACATACAAGCAAGGAAGGAGGTTAGAATGATCCATGTGGCAACAGACAGGAGACATCAGGATGAACTCATAGTTAGCTTAATATAGATACAGATGATTACATATAGAAATATTTACAGATATATGTATATACACAGGTTAGTATACTCACATATATTTCTTTTTTCTGTCAACTAAGAAGGCCTAAAGCAATCACATCACAATAGCAATGAGCATACCTAACATACGGATCTTGGTTTCAAAAACCTTTCTCCAGCCAAAGGAACCAGCAAAACTTGCATAAATAGCAGATTCCAGGACTGGGGCAGGAAATATACAAGACGAGTCTGGAATATCTTGTAGAGCCCAAAAGTAAGTCCTCAGAAAAACTTCACCATGATGGGGGCATGTCAAAGGGATATAGGAATCTACTGAAAGAGCTCCCAGTAGCCCCAGAAGGAACAATTTGATAAACAAAATATTTAAAGTAGTATAAAATACATTTCCATGAGGCTATATTGATATTAATAAGTAATTGAATAAGTAAATGGAAGGGAAAGAAGAAACAAATTTTCCATGCAGAAGAATTACAGATAATTTATGAGATACTCTGCCCTAGAGGAAGAACACATAACTTTCTGCCCCTTCAGTGTGGACTGGGCATAATGACTTCCTTTCAATGAGTACAGTGGGGAAAGAGGGGTTACTAACTTCACAGTGGAGAAACCTGACAAACACTACCTCAGCCAGGTGATCAAGGTCAACATCAATAGCGATAAATCGTGTTGATAGTATGTATTATTGATATAGTATGATGAAAATGGCACTTTATCTCTGTGGTCTTCCTCCTAAAAGCCCATAACTCCAATCTCATCATTAGAAAAACATCAGACAAATTCCAGTAGAAGGGCATTCTACTGTCTGACTAATACTCCACAAAACTGTCAAGGTCATCAAAACTAGCAAATTCTGAGGAACTGTCACAGTCAAAAGGAGTCTAAAGAGACATGACAACTAAATGCACTGTAGTATCCTAGATGGTGCCCTGGAACAGAAAAAGAACCTTAGCTAAAACTAAGGGACTCCAAATGATATGGACTTTAGTTAACAATAAGGTCAAGATTGGTTCATTAGGTGTAGCAAATGTATCATGATAACATAAGATGTTAATAATATGTGAAACTGGATATGGGGTGCATGGGAATTCTCTGTACTATCTTCTCAATTTTTCTTTAAATCTAAACTGTTGTAAAAAATAAAGTCTACTAAAAAAGAAGAAAGAAACCCACTCCTAATCATAAGAAAAGACACTACAATTATTCTAATTTTTAAAAAGTGAAACAAGGATTATACCACATGCTTTTGAGTTCTCAATGCTTTTCTACTTTGGGGAGTTCCCCCCCTCCAAATACTCCAGCCATACAGGAACATTCTCAACTGTTCCAGTCAAAAATAGTAACTTTCAAAAATGGTGAAAATCAGTCACTTTCAGTCAGCTTGACTGTCAACATAACAAGAAAACACAGCAGGTTAGAATTAGAATATCTCTTTCTCCACCTTGAGTATGTGAAAAATATACCCGTCTTTATTTTCCATAGTAATCTTGGGTGTTTTTATCTAGACATGTGTTAACTGTGTAAGATAAACGAAGGGTGGCAGAAAATAAAGGCTTTAAGTTTAGTTGCACATCAAATAGTCCCCAGACATAGTCATTAATAACAAGATGCTTGAAGTTTAATCAACCATAAGTTGCACTTCTATTCTTTTTTCATTGTAAGGATATGTTTTACAAAATCTACTTAGAATAAGAAGAAATGGTTAAAAAATAAAATCAGTTTAAAACACTTAAGAGAAAAAGACTTAAAAAATAATATGTGGCTTCACACTTAACATCAATTGTTTAGTTGAAAACAACGTTAATAAGTTATTAATTATCAGTAACTGATAGAGTGATAAAATAAGCTATTAAAGAAATTTACTGCATATTAATCTTTAGATAAAATACTACATATTTTCAGCAATCCATTTTCTTATTATTCTAATAACATACAAGCTAAGAGGCTTTTCAGGAGCCATAACTGTATAGATATTCAATTACATTATTTTAAAGAGGAAGCTGAGGTAAATTGCTCCTTATGTCTCCTTTCTCTGACTGCATCCAAAGTCTATGCATTTTGAGGCCCAATTCTCCATCCACTTAATCCACAATTATTTGTTTAAATGCTCTAGCATTAATTGAATTCCTAAGCTCTTACAGCTTGTAGCAGTCATCCTGGAAATTGCTATGCCTTATTAGGTATTATATTGTATAGCACTATTTTAATTTTTAGAAATTATATCACTTTTTAGCCAATTGTAAATTCTCAGAAGATCAGAACCATGTGAAATACTTCTTTGATCTAGCTTCCATTACCTAATAAAGTGCCAAACACATACTGGGCATTAAAGAAATACTTTCTGATTAATGAAATGATGTGATCTAATCTACTCATTGAAGGAAGAATTTGTAAACATCAATGTTTAGTAATATATTGGCTTTATCTAAAACTAAATCATGGTTGAAAATGTTTTGCTAAGTTCCTTAATGGAATATCTTCTCTTTTTATTTTAGCAAAACTCAAATCATGTTTGAATATTTTCTTATCATTTTAACATAGAAAAGTGTATCATATAAATAAGATGTTGCATTTAAAGAACAACTTTTTGATGAACAAATTAAATATTAACAAAAACAACTATGTAACAGACAATAAATAAAGGCTTTCTATAGACTATGTTCTCTGACAATTATGCAATAAAATTAGAAATCAGTAGTAAAAGGAGTAAAAATATTCATGTCTCTGATCACCACTTTCCCGTAAAGGTAGATTATTTTTACCAAACCTCCTACTAGAAACAACGAAAAATAAAGGATAAAGTAAAAGAATAATCTTCATAAAGGCAGCACAAATCTGATGAAATATTAAGGAATTCCCAGCCTGCAATCTAAGAACAGGAGGGGAAAAGGAAGATTCTAATCCACCCTGCCATAAGGCATTTGCTCTGGCTAAACCTAGCTATGGCCTGGAAGGACCCCGAAAAGCCTAGGGACACCCATGGTGAGGACTTTGATTCGTGAGCCTACGATGTTGATTTGTCACACTAAAGGCTACACGGTTAGAGTAAGGTGAACCTAAAGTAAACCCTCTGTCACTTTGCAAGGGAGTAGGGAAGGAATCCATCCTTGAGTGCCTGTAAACACATGTAACTGTCATAGTGTTATACAGCTCCACTTGTCTTTGTTGGGAATGTCCCCAAATAATCACAAACTGTAATTTAGATTAACATGATCCTGAAATGTTAGTGCCAGTGAGCTCTGGGAAGGAATGAATGTACTCCTTCTGGAGGACACCATCTCTATTTTGCCCTTTCTTGTGAGAATGCTCCCAAGAAAAATCTTATGATAAACTGAAAAATAACCAAGCTGGCAAGATAATAAGGCAACATGTATAAAGTTTATCAGAAACAACAGAAAACAGTAGCAGAACAAAAAACTTCAGATAATTAACTTAGATGTGGAGCATTAAAAAAAAAAAAAAGGAAGAGAAACAGAAAAAAAAGAAAAATAGGCTTACTTCATTATTAGAATAAAAATAAGCTTGGCAGAATCAGCATGTAATAGGAAATTATTTTTAAAATTAATGCATACAGTATTGAGAGATCATTACAGTAACTGGGGTGAAAAATATAACAACTGAAATTTGAAACTCAGTGAATGAGTGTGGCAGCAGATTAGCCACAAAAAGAGAGAATTAGCAAAATGGAAGTGGAGGCAAAAGAATTCTGAAAGTAGTGCAGAGAGAAAAAAAATGGTAGGAAACATAAGAAAGAGTTTAAGAGGTACAGATGAAGAGTTAGAAGGTCTAAAATATATTTAATTTGCATTCCAAGGTATGGGGGTACAAGTTCAGGGTACAAGAGTAGAGAGGACCAAGGGCACAGAGAGAAAAGCTCTGAGCCAAGGAGCAAGGCTTTGTATTTACTCCCAGTATCAGGGGGCATGACAGTGACTTGTGACTCAATGAAACAAACTCCTGATGTTTTCACCTCATCCAAAGCCTTATCTAGGGTAGCAAGGTCATTATTACTGACCCCATCAATTTTGAGGTCTCCTATCTCAGCAGTCACATTGCTTTCTGGGTTGGCTCATGAGGTCTGTATGACTGATTTGGGCTTGCACAGTGGCAACTATTTTTAGGAGTCCATCTTTTTTTTTTAATTGAAGTGTAGTTAATTTACAATGTTGTGTTAGTTTTAAGTGTATTGCAAAGTTATTCAGTTTTATATATATATAAATATATATATATAGATAATATATATTTTATATAAATACATATAATATATATATATGTATAATATATATACATATATTCTTTTTCAGATTTAAGATTTAGGAATCCATCTTAACTCTTGGCATCTCCTGTTATTACAAGAAAATAGCTCAAGTTTTCTCCGTAGGAAGAGTGACTTCGCTATTTTTCCCTTCATATAAAAGTTTTTTAATCCCAGGAAAGTCTAGCCTTGCAATATTCACATGATTTCTTTTGTTTTTCTAGTACCATTTTAACACTTTCTCTCTGTTACTCTTGCCCACTAAGCTTTAAGTTAGGCTGTCTCTACTCTAGGAAGTTTTCCAGGTTTGCAAGGCTGATTGAATTAGTTTATCTACATTCCTTTGAGTCAGTTTCTTATTTTCTGATGGGTCACCTTTATCAGCATTATTAAAACAATCTTCACCGTAAGAGGCCAAACACCAGCCAATGTTCCATCTATAATTTCCCATGGGAATTGATCTCTCTCATGGATTTCTTCTGAAAGTGCCAAAGCTCTTTTACAGCAGCCAAGATCCACTGCAAAAAAAAAAAAAACCCTGATGCCAAATGAATTTAAGTTGGGCATCATAGACTGTAGGAGGGGCTGAGCTGTAAGAAGGCTGGGCTGTTACCATCCTTCTTAACAAGCCTTATGTGCCTGGTCCCCTCATCTCCCAAGCAAACCAGCCAAGATTCAAATGATTTGCTCGGTTTTGCAACAGAGGTCATGAATATCCCTTGTTTCACCTGTGTGGGTGCACATCTCTATAACTGTTTTCTTAGAGGGTCAGAAACATCTGCCCTCTGCCACCCTCAAACAAATCTTAGTCTCAGTTGTTACAATGGGAAAGACCTGAGGCTGACTGCCGGATTGGTAAGGAAGTCCTCCCCCAGCCCCAGCTGAGAAGACAGTTGGCAACACCCAGACAGTGTTTGGGCATCTATCTGTATTTGAACCTTCTTCCTGGTACTCTTCTTGCAACCACCTCTCCAGTTCTTCCTCATCAACAGGCAATAAAGCAGAGGACCATTTATTGCCCAGTTGACCATACGATTTTGTCAACATGTCACTACTGAGTCCCATGAATTTGATTCAAATCCCATTAGTTAGCCCACAAGGTCCATTTCTTTCCTCTTCCAAAAGGCCAGATCCCTGTAAGCATATCACCTATGTTGCCAAAAACCATCAACAAATCTCTGAGAGGTCAGCTAGTCTGCCAAGCTTCATGGATGCTGGCAGATGACACAAGGCAGAGATCAAAGGTGAGTTTATTGCAAATGCAGTACCAAAGTATCAGCATTTATACCATTTTTCTGAGCTCCAGTTCTTACAAGGTGACATGAATTTGGGCCATATGGTGACATGAATTGGGCCTTGTATGACAGGAGAAGGGCTCTGAGCTTTGGGAACCTAAATATTTTATACTGGACAGTGAGCACAGATGCCCTTTTTTCTAGAAAGAAATGACCATCTCTATCTTCTAGGGCTGTAAGCACACCTGTTACTTGCTTCAGAGGGAGACATTAACTCTACCATCCAAGTCTATTCTCTATAAAAATATCATTTAAAAGATCACCTGGGGAGGGCTTCCCTGGTGGCACAGTGGTTAAGAATCTGCCTGCCAATGCAGGGGACACGGGTTCAAATCCTGGTCCGGGAAGATCCCACATGCCGCAGAGCACCTAAGCCCATGGGCCACAACTACTGAGCCTGAGCTCTAGAGCCCGTGAGCCACAACTACTGAGCCAGCATGCCTAGAGTCCATGCTCTGCAACAAGAGAAGCCACCGCAATGAGAAGCCCGCGCACCGCAACAAAGAGTAGTCCCCGCTGGCCGCAGCTAGAGAAAGCCCACGCGCAGCAACGAAGACCCAACACAGCCAAAAAATAAATAAATAGATAAAAGATCATCTGGAACAAAGGGCAGTCAGTGCCCCTGCTTGCAAGATGTACAGAAAAAAAAAAAAAAAGAGAGAGAGACCCATGTAGAATTATCTCCCAATATATCACAAGTTAAAGAAGAAAATTTCAGGAATAAATTGTTTTACTCCATTAATGTTTACCACCAGAGAGCTGTTGTACCACTCTTTCTGTTAGAATTATTTGGTGGTACCCTGAATCACATGCACTTAACTATAACATGCAATGTGCAAATATGTTTTTTCATATTTTTTTCAAAAAAAAAAAAGCTTGAAGCCCCTTTTGGAACGAAGGTTCTTCAGAGGTGGCTAAATAGTATCCATTATCTAAATCAAATATTTTAAAAAGGGAAGGGAAGGAGGAAGTAGAAGAATAGTATAATGAGGTGGGGGTGGGGCGGGCCCTGCGCTGTGGCGGGAAAGTGGCGGGAAAGTGGCGGGAAAGCTCCTCCAGGAGCCTGGGGCGCCGGAGGCGCCACCGCGGATGCAGCTGACGCAGTTTCTGGCCGAGAAGCTGGTCACCATTATCCCGAACTTCAGTCCGGACAAGATCTTCTAACTGGGGACGACCTGGGGCTCTTCCACCCTGACTCACCAGTAGAGGTGGCCCTGTGGCTGGCGATCGACCCGACACCAAGATGGATGCGTTGGCTGCTTCCTCGCGAGTGGAGGGAGGTGGGAAAGTTGGAGAAGATGAGGGATCAGGAAGGAAAAGGAAGAAACGTTTCCCTCTACGCCTAGCCCTTAGTCCAAGGAACGTACCAAACTCCTGTTAAATCAGGCTTCGGACAACATCCCCAAGGCGCATGAGATCCGGACCCCGATGGAGGACGCGCAGGACAGTCGCGTAGCCAAGCTCCCGTGTGTGCTGACGCCTTCGTGACACAGCAGGCGGCCCGCGCCAGGCTGGATAACTTGACCTCGATGCAGGTCAACACCCGTGGGGCTCTCCTCCCACCAGCACTCGATCCCGTGGACAAACTCCGCACAGACCTGCAGCCTTCAAACGGCGCCCAATCTCGAGACTTCCGGGCAGAGACGGGTTTGTGGAGGCCCGTGTCTGGGGCAGGAGGCCCGCCAGCGGTGTGTGAGCGCTCAGGACGCGATCGAGGGACCCCCAGGATTCCTGGGAGTTCTTGAACCGCTTTTGAACGTCTGAAAAAAAGTGCAGTGGAGCAAGGAATGGATTTATAACATTGTTAGACAGCAACGGGCTTGTGGTGACTTTCTGTAATTCCACATCTGTATCTTGGAGCCAGCTGTCCTTTTACAAAGGAAAGAAAAAAACTTTGGCAAAATAAGCGGTTTTCCCCGGCGGAAGCTCCAGTCTCCTGATCAGAACTGCCATGCGCAGGTGAGTGTTCGGTGACTTCACGTGTTGCTTTTAAAAGATGGAGGTATAGCAGGAGTGCGGAAGTGGCTAGGCCTTTTTTTTTTCTTTCCTTTTTTGTTTCCTTCTAGAACCTGATCCCTTGGGCTAAATTTAGAGTCTCCTACAAAGGTGGTTCATCCAGAGAAAGAGAGCCATTGAGTGGGTAGTGACGGTGACCCATGTTTATCATCTAAGCCCTGATACACAATAAAGATGGAATCAAGCCAAGTCTCTATTGGGTTTTCCTACCTAACTGCCACGTGAAAGGAGCAAGCCAGGGGGCTAGAATGACTTGTTAGACCAAACTGAGAGGTTTAGCAGGCAGCTGAAAACTTTAGACCAACACTCTGGATGTCTCTTGTTCTCTTTGCTACTTTTGGGTAAGGTCTAAAGGGTTGCTTAGCACCAAGAGGAAAGTCCGGGAAAAATTAATTCCGTGTTATAAAGTGTGTGAGTGAAGACATGATGCCAGGGGGAAAATTGGGACCTGTAACATGGTTCTTGATGGACTGAGGCAAAAGACTGTTATAGGCAGCAGAGGCTCAGTTAAGGGCAATTTTTTTTTTTTTTTTTTTTTGCCCTAGGAGGAAAAGTTTCATCTGTAGCATTTTGGAATTGCTAAGTTCCTTACAGAAAGTATATTTCTGAGAGAGGAAATGCTTGTCTAGTCATGCAATGAGTGGGTTCAGTAACCAGCTGGTTTTGGACGGTAGCACCATTGGTGAAAAGCAGAAGCATGCCATCTCGAGGGTTTTTTAAAGAGTCTATGTGCGTGTCAGCTGAGCCTAAAGAATATCTACTGGGATTTTCCCTTCAGTGTTTAAATTCCAAACTTACTCAAGCTACACGAGCACTATTTCTCCATTCCACATTGGTACCCAGATGTTCCTCTAACAAGCAGCTGATGGTTATTATTTGAACACTGAAGGGCCAGACATGAAGGGATTAGGACCTAGAAGACCTGGTCTCCACCGTTTAAGAGATGACAGGACTTGCCTTTTCATCTCACCCTTATGTGGAATCCTTCAGATTTAACCTGGGGAATCTTCTAGAGTGAAACCACAAGTTTTTGTGGAGGTTGAGGAGACCTGCATGTCTCAGATCTCACCCTGAAACACTTTTTTTACAATCTGTCTGAGGTACAATCGAATCTGTCTTTACACTACACTTTACCTGTAAATCTCTGTAATTGTTGAGCTTTTATTTTTATTTTTGACTTCATTATAACATAAAAAAAAGATTTTTCTCTTAATAGTATTATGAAATGACTGCAAGTAAAAACGTTAAACAATACAGAGATATGAATGATGGAAGAAAGTGAACACTCAGTTAGATCGGCACAATGGAGTGAGAACCAGAAATCACACAGCAAGAATACGTTTTGGCTTTGCAGCTAAAGTAGATTTTGGCAGAATTCGATTTATTACTCTGAAGTGTTCCTGTCTTTTGAAAATAAATATTGAGGATGATTCTGTAGTGTGGACTGATACAAAGGAAGTCAAATAAATTGGGAAAAAAGTAGAGATATCTCAATTTTAAGTTTAAGAGAGGCAGTATTAAAATAGTACAAACAAACAAAGGGACAATGTGCATATTGTAAGGTTAGTCTTCTTTGGGGAAAAGAATACGTGAAAAGAAAGGTGAAAAAAAACCCTCTCTTTTTACTACTGGACATTTTAAAAACTAAATAACTTTATGTGACTAAAATAACCTTAACAAAGAAACTCATATACTTAAAATTTGCATGAATTTAGATTAACCTGACAACTTTAGATTCAGAAAAGTATTAAGGGCCATCACTCTGGTTGTATTCTTTTCTTCCCTTTATTTATTTATTTTTTAATTGAAGTATAGTTGATTTACAATGTTGTATTAGTTTCAGGTGAACATCAAAGTGATTCAGTTATATACATATATATATATAAAAATCTATTATTTTCAGATTCTTTTCCATTATAGGTTATTACAAGATATTGAATATAGTTCCCTGTGCTATACAGTACGTCCTTGTTGTTTACCTATTTTATATATAGTAGTGTGTATATGTCAATCCCAAACTCCTAATTTATCCCTTCCCCTTTCCCTTTCCCCTTTGGTAACCATAAGTTTGTCTTCTATGTCTGAGTGTCTGTTTCTGTTTTTTAAATAAGTTCATTTGTATCATTTTTATAGATTCCACATATAAGTGTATAATATGATATTTGTCTTTGTCTGACTTAACTTCACTTGGTTTATTTTTGTATCTGAGTTCTGAGTAATGTGAAATGACAGAGTGACAGAGACAAAAAAAAAGACGGAGGAAGAAGAGGAGGGGGAAGTGGAAGAGGGGGAGGAAGGAAGGGAAAAAGAAGACAAACAGAATAAAGGAATAAAAGAAGGACGGAAGGGAAGGGGAGATAGAGAGAGAGCCCTTGTTTAGTGCCAAAACAAATGACCTATAATGGTGTTGCAGTTAATAAAGTTGGATCAAAAAAATTAAGTTTATTGGTAGAGTTTATAATCTTCAGAACACTAATATATGATCTGTTTGGTTGCTTTGACTATTAAAAAATAAAAACAGGGGCTTCCCTGGTGGCGCAGTGGTTGAGAGTCCGCCTGCCGATGCAGGGAACACGGGTTCGTGCCCCAGTCCGGGAAGATCCCACATGCCGCGGAGCGGCTGGGCCTGTGAGCCATGGCCGCTGAGCCTGCGCGTCCGGAGCCTGTGCTCCGCAACGGGAGAGGCCACAACAGTGAGAGGCCCGCGTACGGCAAAAAATAAATAAATAAATAATTAAAAATAAATAAATAAATAAAAACAGTCTGTAATTGTACATCAGTAACACAAAAATGGAGGCAGGTTCAAAACCAGCTATGATTACAGTCAACGCCTAAGTCCACTCACTCCCAGCTCCTCTCTATCCAACCTCAACATCTACTCCTCAGACTAGAACAGCAGGGAAAAGTCAATATTTGTATTGAATCGTTTTTAGACTTCTAAAAAGATAAATATTAACAGGTTGGAATCAAGTGAATTACTCAATTACATACCAACAGTTTCCAAAGCATATTCATTACGTTCTAGAATTGTAGTAGATTTATTTTTTTTTTTCAAAGATATTTGGCTCAATAATTTAAAACTAAGTTGTTTTTACTCTTGCACTCTCTTTTGGGGAGGAAGGCTATAAAAGTGTCCTGAATGTCAGTCGCTTCCATAAAAATAATTTTAGAAAGTAGCTTTTTCATCAGTGTTATTAGAACATTAAAAGATTTATTTACAGAGCTAAAGTTTACTCCAATGTTCATCTTCCCTTTATCTATCCTCTATATCTATTCGCAGTGTCCTCTCCGAAAGGCTGTATTACTATTACTATCAGAAGCAGTGGGTTGAAAGTTGGACTGTTACATTTGATATTCCTTTACTGACTACACCTTTGAATTTTGCAGTGCTAGTCAAATGATATACTATATAAACTGTTAGACATAACAGTCTAGTAACTGTTAATAAATAGTCTTTAATAACTTGAGAGTCTGTCAGCATTCAGACATTTTGTGTTATTGCCTCCTATTCAAAGGAAAATTACTTGCACCATTTTGGTGTATTGATTTGTCTTTTTCGTTGTTTCCTGAAGAAGGTCTATTACTGAACTGAAAGAAATATTCAACAGTCACTTTGCTCTGACTCTCAGCAAGAAGAAATTGTTTTAATATGATTACAAATTGAAGAGTAACATTAAATCTGCCATCCCTTCCTTGGTCAGCTCCAGTTATGCTTTTTAATTTGAAACTATCTTCTAAGAAGTTACAAACAAAACATCAAATACCTGGGAAGTTGCAAGGACCTTCACTTTCCATTTTAAAATTAACAATTTTCATAAAATATTTCATGACAAACGACATCAACTCAAATATCATGTTGCTTCTCATAAGATTTTCTTTTGCATTATTGAGTACTGGGTAAATAAGCCTGAGAATGTTAGCAAATTTGAACACATTTGTTTGAGTCCACGTGCTGCTCTACAGTGGCTCCCCTGAAAATAGAAACAATTACTCCACATTCTCCTTCAATTAGGGCAAATCTCCGCTTGGCCATACTTCATAGAAACATCGCATTTTATTTTCTACCTACTAAAAGCTGACTATTGCTGGCTCTCCACACTAAACTAAAGATGATAGTTTTAAGATTGTCTCTTTTGTATCCCACTAAATGTTTCCAACTGTTCCCTTCACTAATATTTAAACAGCCTAGTATAAAAACAGAAAGAAGAAATAGAAATGTCCTTTCCAGGGTCACGAAGCTCTAGTCACCTTTGAAATCGATTGGCAGGAAGTAGGCAACTCTGTCCCCTCATCTTTCTATCAATCTACCAAACAGCATGGCAGCAGTCACTTACACCCTAGGAAGAAATCAAGGCCCTGAATAACTGCCTGGTCGTTGTGTTATTTAGCTTTGCCAATGTCAGTTCAAAGTGTTTTCATCCTTCAGTGTTTTCTCAACCTGGCAGAAAAATGGGTAATGGATGATGATGTGGATGACAAAGTGGGTGGATTCTGCAACTGATGAAGAGGAGAGAGAATTTGATAAGGAAAGCACTTCTGAGTCCACAGCATTATGTATATAATCTCAAATAAACACACACACAACACACACACACACACACGGGGAGCCCCTTTGTTGCTGCATTGCTGCTTAATGCTCTCTTAATGGTCATGCCATCTTAGCTTTCTGCTTACACAAGATGGTAAGACATGCAGACACACAACGTGTGTTAATAATAAGGATTATTGCTATTTCCCCAGTAAATGTTTAAGGTAGATTCACAAATCCTTGCATTTTCAATTTCCAGTTTATTTGAATCTCTTAGATCACTATGAGAAATTATTACTATTAGTAATAATCCCTATTTTGTATATAAAGAACAAAACTGGATAAGAAGTAACTTAAATGTATGTCCACTAACCATCTGGTATGTTATCATGATAGGATGTATTACACATTTACCTACAAATGAGAATAACATTTTAGATTGTAAGTTGTATATTATGACAAACCCACGAGAAGTAATCAGAAGAAAAAGAAAAGGGTAAGAGCATGGTGTCAGGAGAACAAATGGAACCGAATGTGTTTAGTTGATGAAGTAAATATATTTCGTTCATCTCTCACTTGCTCTGTATTCTTTCCCTCTAATTCTTCCCCATCACCACATTTTCCTTTACCTTTTCTTTCTCTATTGTTTGAGTCACTGTTATCTTCATGGTTTTCCCAAATATCACTGACCTGAAGTAGGTATTTGTTGATAGTATTTTTATTTTTGGAATGGTTGATTTGTTTCCTTGCCTCTAACCTGTGTTTATCCATTTTTCTTTGAACTTTTTTATTGAACACCTGTGATGTACCCAGTCCAGTGCTAAGAGGACAAGACAATACAACACAGTCCCATGTACCTTATAACAGGACATGTGCCCAATTAGGTGGACACTCAAGACTCACTTTGCTTATTTCCTCCTTTGGTTTCCACTCAAACAAGTCCTATTGTCTTTCTCAATTTTGCCTGGTTAATGTTTGTTACTGTTTCAATTCTCCGTTTAAACATCACTTTCTCCAAGAGGACTTTCTTAAACCTCTAGAGTAGATTAGATATGGTAGCTATTTGCTCCCATAAAAACTTGTCTGTACAAGGTTTGTCACTAAAAGCTGTCTTGCTGTTCAATATATTTTTGTTGTTTTAACGTAACTCAAGAAATATGAACTTAAAATAGTAAAGGTCATATTGTTTTTCATCATAGTTTTATTTTCATCTTTCAAAGAATGCATCAAACATATTTTAAAGCTAAGAAGGATAAGTATATATGTACAAAGGACGTCAAGATCCTATTAAATATAGTATATTAAACCCTCATCTCCCACACCCCTCTCTCTCATTTTTTGGCTCATCAAATATACAACCACAGTGCAGAAATTTTAAAGAAGATAAAAATCATGAAAATCCATTATGGTGTTTTTTTCACTTTTTGTTGGAACATATAAATGAAAATGATCACAACTGCTGAGGCTAAAAAGTAGATGTGCAACAAAGTTGAGCAACGCATGCATTGATTTTACTTAACAAGTTGGACAGTCAGCTTTCTCCAACCTGAAAGTTATGGAATTATTGCAGAAGTTCCATAAATCTCACAGGTACCAATCTCTGTGTTTAACCCAGGTAAATATTGTGGTCTTTGCCAGCCATCCAACACAAAGCAGATTCCAACCTTTGTCTAACTCATACAACAGCGTCAAAGGCCATGCTGGTGATCGGAACCTTGAACAAGAGATGTGGCTTCTGTGTTCAATGGTTATTGATACGCTACATAAGTGTAAATTTGGTGCTAGTGGGAATATTATCTCAAGCTATTTCTAATTGTTATTCCTGCTTATTCTGCCCTCCAAAACAGTGATGTGTGCCTCCAATTTGGAATAGATTTTCTGTCTGTCCTTCCTACCTTCAAAGAATTCTTAGACCCTATTGATAGTCATTTTTCTCCTTAGATCATGTTTCTAAGGAGAATGAAGGGAAAAGGCAAATAACCCCCTATGTCATTTGCTACATAATTGCTAGTATGACAGGTAAGGAGAAGAAAATGCTAATTTAATTTTTTATTCTTCTTCTATCTTCTGGGATAAAAAAAGATTTATAAAATAAAGCACTAATAATATAACAGTATCACTCCTCCAATTAATAGCAATAATACACTGTGAGATTAAATCATTTTCATTTTTCTGCAAGTCAGATAAAAGATGCATAGGGCTCATGTGAAGCAACATAAAGCTTCATCTGTGTTTGAAGCCATAAAGCTTTGTAAAAATGACTACTTTACTGTTAAAGTGAGAAATAGCCTTTTAGCTATGTATGATAAGCAGGCATTACTGAGAGAAAGAAAATAATTTCTAATTTTGAATAAATATTTTGTGTATTATACTCATTTCCCAGCAATACAAAGAAATATTACCCTGGATTAGAATATGAAGAAAAAGATTAGTTTTCTTATGTGAGTCACTAAAATACCAAATTATTCTGTAATTATAGTTTCTCTATGCTTTAGTGCACATAGATTTTTAATTAAATCAACACTTAAGATAATTTTCTAGTACATAAATTTCGTGGTTTTCAAAAATATCTAATGAGAATTTCAGTCTAAACAAAATAAAGATTGCGGGAGGTGATGTATGTTCATCTTCAACTAATTTTTCAGTTCTTTCTCTTGGGGCCTCTTAATTTTTCATATTTGCTAAAGGAGGTTTTAGTAGTAACCCATCATTCGCAACTTAAATTTCTTTAGACATTGTTTTATACTTTAGTATAAGGTGTAGTTAGTGAGGAAATTCTATCTTCTTTGTCAAATTTTTTCTTAGATTTTTTTATGTGAGAGTCTTCTACTTATTATAGATATTTTAAGTTTTGGAATAAAATGTTGACCCTTAAAAAAATTGGCATATAAATTCAATATCCTCCTATAGTTCATGAACTTATGACTCATTTCCTGATAAATATGATACTTCATAATTAAGACAGTGTTTACCTCACAAAAAATACTCCAAATCTTGATCACTGGGGAAAAACAGTCATCCAATAAGTGATTCCAAAAAATTTTTATTTTTATGTTTCAGGCAGATGTATGTTTCACAATTACAATACTTGTCATAGATGGTACTTCAGATAAATAAAAGCCAGTAAATACAGGGTCACAGATTAAAGGAATACTGACAGAGGGTTGGCATTCTTATGTTTCTGTCCTGCCAAGATGTTTAATCAGAAAAGGACATGGGAGGTCATTTCCTTATCATACAGAATCAGGAACAAGCCTCTTGTAGCAGCAGTGCAAAACTTTTATGGAAATGTTACTTGTGCATATCAATGCATAGCTGACATTATTTCTGTTATCAGAGACTAAGCAAAACCCTGTTATTGCCCTATAACTATAAAATGTTAAAAGAAAAAGTGAGGGCTTTGTTTCATAGTTTGCTAGTGTTGGCAAAAATAAAATGTTACTTCCACAGCATAAAATTGACAGTTCTTCCCCTTCTAAAAGTGCAGACTCTTATTAACATTTTGTGTGTAAAACGTGCAAAATTTAAGAGTGCTTTGAAAATGTATATCTGTAGATGGGTTAAGTATATAAATAATTGCAAATTGCACAAATTGCATAATAGACAATACAGCTTCAGGTGGGATTTGTCATTTATATCTGTGATGTAACCATCTCAAAAGTGAGTGACATACATATTTCCTTTGTCTAACTTTTCCATTTCTCTCCCATGTCCTCATCTAGGATTATAATCTTCCCTACTCAGAATGGCAGATGCCAATTGCAGGTGATTTTGTCTACTTTTCTAATGGAAAAGTAGAAGAAATTATGATTAATCTTGGAACCAGATTATAGATTTGGTTGCATTTCTGACATTTTTCTAGCAACTGATTTGGACCAAATCTTCAGGGTTATTCTGGTTTTACCCAAACCTGATCTGGACTCTTTCAAGTGGGAGAACCTCCAAGTGGGGGAACTCTGATACTATACTAGACACACATCCTTCTTGGATAAGCCATTGGAGGATGGCATCCAGGAAAAAAATCCTTTCAGATCATACTTACATGAGGACATTTGTTTTCTGAGGCTTAAAATGGGAAATAAAAACTCTAAAGCTTAGCATTTTCTTAGTGGATAACATATTTAAAAATAAGTTTAACAGAATAGGCCACTTTAAAGGAAAATGCTATCACTATAGATGTAAGATAGTAGTCTTATATTCCTAATTATATATTAATCTCAAAGAATACAAAGCAAAGTATTTTAAACTACTAAACCTGTATATTACAATCTTCTCTTTTTTTTTTTTTTTTTTGCGGTACGCGGGCCTCTCACTGTTGTGGCCTCTCCCGTTGCGGAGCACAGACTCCGGACGCGCAGGCTCAGCGGCCATGGCTCACGGGCCCAGCCGCTCCGCGGCATGTGGGATCTTCCTGGACCGGGGCACGAACCCGTGTCCCCTGCATTGGCAGGCCGACCCTCAACCACTGCGCCACCAGGGAAGCCCACAATCTTCTCTTTTTATGCTTTCTTTCCTCTCCTTTGACTCTCACATACTAAAAAGACCCGGTAAGGAGCTGGGAATCCTTTAGGATTATAACATGCCATTAGAAACTGTCTCAATACACATACTTTAGTAAATATGTAGAATCACAGCATGCGACTCTTCAATTTTATATCTATAAATAAATCACCATTCTGATTGCAGCCAAGAGTAAAGAAAAAGAAGAAAAGTTTAGTTTTTCAAACAACTTTTCTTTTTCATTACAAGGCCAATAGATGTAGGTGGGAAGCTAATTCGGCTTTTCAGTTTCTTGATTGCTCTAGATCTATCAACTATTCACCTTCATGTTAGTGACTTCGTTAAATTCTGATTTAGAAGCTAATTTGAAAGAAGCCTGACCTTTGAAATAGTGTGACAAGAGGGCTAAGGAAGGAGGTGGAGAAGATACTGCTGAGCAGATCTCAAATCATATTTATGTTTTAAAAGCTACCTAATGAGCTATTCACCACTCACAATTTAGCATTTTAATCCAAATTTTCACTTGAAAGTAGCCCCTGCTGACTCAAAAGTGTTATAACATGCAGTGGCCAGGTGGGGGAGAAATGCAGCCTTATCCCTTTGAAGCCTGGCTGCCCAAGATCAATAGGAGCTCACAGGTGGCCAGACTTCAAAGAGGAGGTGCTGGGTTGCTGTTTCTGTCGAGTCCCTGTAGCATTTATTTCCACACACCCCCGACAGTGGCTTGAAATTGGCTTTCATGTTAGACTTTCACTTAAGAGAGTAAATGAAGAGCATTAGAGGCAGATCTTGATTAAAAGAATTTTAAAAGAAGCTAACATCTTGAGAGGACCAGCCACCTTTTAAAAGCACCTATTAATGCAATTGCTGGGTAGAAGGGAAGGTAAGCCTGCGGGGGAGATTTTTAAAAGCAGCTCACTTACGGGGTTGCATCTGACATTTTAGCAACTAAGCTACATCCCTTCAATGAGCTACAATGGTTGTAAGTAAATTTTTATTCAACATTTTGTAGCTGGGTGTCTATTCAGCAGTGGAGTTAGAGTGAAAAAATGCCCACAGCTGCCAAGTCCAGGTGGAAAGAACACAGTGAGGTTAGTTGAAAAGTAGCAATGATCAACTTTTTAGTCATTAAACATATTTCTGTACAAACAACACAGAAGAATGTAGTTGAGAACATGAACATGTTACATTTGCTGAAATATACATTTTTGCTTTATTTTAATTTTTGTTTTTATAGAAAAATAAAAGTATAAAGGTACAGTTTATATAAAATAGGTATAACAGGATATATAAGTATATCTTATATAATTCATTTTGTAATAACAAGATTCTGAAATAACAAGTAATGTTTCTCTTGTCACAAATAGATCATGTACATCACAAAAACTTTATAAATAATATAAAAACTGGAGGAATTCTTTTTACTCCAGAAAAAATGATTCTTAGTCTTGGCCACATGTTGAAATCATCAAGATCATCTGGCATGCTTTAAGGAAAAAAAGATGTCAGGGGGCCCATCTGGAGATTTTAATTTAATCAGTCTAGAGTGGGCCTGGGCATAGGAATTTGGAAAGTTCCCCAGGTGATTCTCCTGTGCACTAACAGTGAGAAATGCTGGCCTAGAACAGAGCCTCTCAAATTCTTATGTGTGTATAACCACCTGGGAATCTTGTTAAATTAAATATTCTATTTCAGTTGGTCTGGGGTGGGGTCTAAGATTCTGCAACAAGCTCCCAGGTGATGCCAAGCTGCTGGACTGGTCCCCAGACCACTCTTCGTGGAGAAAGAATTTAGATATTCTCAACTCAAGAGAAGGACATGAGTTGAAATCATTAAAGCATTTGGGTTGAAACTCCCTCTATTTTCATAACCCCCAATCTAACCAGACACCCACTCCCCACCTGCCCCCAGTTGCCTCAATTCCATGTGCCAGTATTTTCTCAGTTTTCAGGGTAGACTTGTTACTGAAGATCATTAAAGCTGGTTTCTGGAGTAATTTCTAGAAGGCTGTGCTAAGATTTTAAAATGTAGTCCCTAATAGAAATTGCATACTGGGATATTTCAAATGAAGAAACTGCTTGCTACAGGCAACGAAAGAAACAATTCTGCATTATTAAACTTCTCCTGTCAGTATGCTGAGCTTGAGGCCAGCAAGAATGCTAAGTGAGGCTGTTACTCTGGACCATATTCATGACTTTTATTCAAGGAAAGGATAAGCTGAGTGAAGAGCCATCTGAACCTAGGAAGAGGACTGGTTATCCATACTGGCAGGGAGGTCAAGCAGTTCTATATTCACAGCAGGGGACGTTTCACCCTGAGTGACCTGCATGGGTCCCAGGCTACTGGCTGTGCAGGTGCTCTAGCCCTGCTATGGAAGTTTCAAGTTCCCGACACAGAGCATCAAACGCACCTTTGAACTTATCTTCCTTTACCCATAGATCTTTTAAATAAACTACGGTATTTGAAAAGTATAAGCAAGAATTCTGTACACTGTTCCTGAAGCCTTCTTGTGTTTCTCTGAAAATGCGATGTTTTAGAAAGATCCTGGGCTTTTAAATATGAAAAAGTTAAGTTTGGATGTGAGCACCAACAGAATTTATGACTCTTTGGGGAGTATTAGTACAACATCTTTAAGGCTCTCAGTTATCTATTGAGAATCCTCCTTTCCTGCAATGCCCTGGCTACCCAGGAGCCTCAATCTTGAGTTCTGAAGTTGTAGCTTTTGTAATTAGTAAAGTCACGGTTTTCCAAGCTCAAACAGTGCACTAGAGTAAGTGAGTTTAGGAAAGCTTTCAATGCCTGCCACAAATCATGACAGGACACAAACACTTAGATCCTTTCATCAAGGGATGCTCAATAGATTAGACTTATTTCAGGTACCTCTTCCACCCTGCCATTTAGCCTTGCTTTTGACAACCTTGTCTGTTCCGCAGATGTCTTCCTTGCTCTGAATCCTGGTGATAAGAATTGGAGTTTATTCCTTCTCAAGAGAACTTGAGAAATCTTATGCAAATTTACCCACCTGCCTCTAAATCCTAATAAGAAAAGTTAGGAGAGCTATTGCTAAGATACACAAAGAAACAAGGTTTGGTATGTTTTGCCCCTAGGCAACATCTCACTGGGCATTCATTCATCATTTAATCACTTACTCAGCTAACATGTGGTAGACAATCTTCCAGGAACTGAAGATTTAGAATTTAAAAATATAGACAAAACCGTTGTCCTTTAACTACAGATTCTCTAGATTTGGGGAAGGAAACCTATCATATTATAAGAATAACAGCTGTATTTTGTTGCCAATTTACCATTTATGAGGTATCATGTTAAGGGTCTTTATAGATCTATTTAATCCTCCCAACAGTCTTTTGAGAAGTGCGTGGATGACAGCAAACGTAAGCAGGCACCAGACTCACCTGCAGTGCTTGTTAAACTACAGCTTGCTTACCCCTCATTCCCAGAGTTTCTGACTCAGTGTTGGGGGCAGGGTAGTAGAATTTTCATTTTCAAGAAATTCCAAAATGATATTGATGCTGCTAGTCTGGAAACCACACTCTCAGAATTGCTGGATTAGAGAAAAATTTATGACAAATAAATATAGTTATCATTAATGGTTACATAGTGCGTGCAAAGCACTGTTTTAAACTTTTTAAAAATAAATGTATTTATTTATTTTTGGCTGCGTTGGGTCTTCTTTGCTGCGCGCGGGCTTTCTCTAGTTGCGGTGAGCGGGGGCTACTCTTTGTTGTGGTGCGCGGGCTTCTCACTGTGGTGGCTTCTCTTGGTTGCAGAGCATGGGCTCTAGAGCGCAGGCTCAGTAGTTGTGGCGCACGGGCTTAGTTGCTCCGTGGCATGTGGGATCTTCCTGGATCAGGGCTCAAACCTGTGTCCCCTGCATTGGCAGGCGGATTCTTAAACACTGTGCCACCAGGGAAGTCCCTGTTTTAAACATTTTGTGTAAATTACCTCATTTAATTCTTACAACAACCCTGTAAGATAAAAATTATTAATATCAGCCCAATTTCACAGATGAGGAAACTGAGGAACAGGCCAGTTAAGTGACTTTCCCAAAATCACATGCTTTGCAAGTCTGTTACTCTGTTGGAATATAAACCCAGCATGAACTCTAAACTCTCCCCACTGTGCTCATGGTTGGGTGCCTCCATGTGCTAGTTATACTTAAGGTATGGATTCAGTGATGAACAAGACTGACAAAATCTCTGATTTCATGGAAAGAAGGACTGGACTTGCTTTACTTTGGAATGTGAAATATCAATTGAAGCATGAAGAATGAGAAGGAGATGCCCACCCAAAAAGCCAAGGGAAGGACTGCATAGGCAGAGAGAACAAAAGCAAAGGGTCTGAGCTGACACACAGTGGCATCTGAATACCGGAAAGCCATTGTGTGTAGGAAGAGTGGTACAGAATGGGGTCAGAGAGAGATGCATGGGCCGGATGACATAGAGCCTTGCAGGTCATTGTAAAAAGGTTAAACTTATCTTGAGGGCTGTGAGAAGTTGTTGAAGGGTTTTAAGAAGTAGCATGATCTGAATTTTGCCTTTAAAAAGATTATGTTTGTGACTGCAATGAGAAGAATAAGCTACTGGAAGGCAAGTTTAGAACAGGAAGATCAGTCAGGAGACTATTGGAAGAGTCAGGATGAAAGGTGATAGAGCTTGGATGATATATCAGAGGAATCACAGAACACATCACACAAAGTACATGATTAATAAATGGCAGCAATGATTATCATAATTAGTCCAAGGAGGATCTGTTTGTCCCCTCTGTAATGTTCTTATCAAGCCATCGTTAGGGACCACAGCTACCATTGCTCCCTTACCTGACACACTTGGGTTGGTCCTTACTTTCCCAAAGAGCAGGAAGCTTTTCTCCAACTAAAACCAGATTGTCCAGAATTATAATAACTTTTCTGAAAAAGCATTTTAGACACCGCATTACTCAATCTCATTATTTGATACTAACTACAGCATTTTAAAGATTCTTCTATTAGCATAAATTAGTAAGTATAATTAGATGAAATCATTTTTTCCTGATCTTTGCTCTCAGACATAAAGTTAGTGGTATTTGTGAATAAAAGTGGTAATGGATTTAAGTTACTCTATTTCCTAAATTCCAAGAGGTTCCTACTTCTTTTAATAACATTTTAAAGTGTTTGGGATTGGGAACCTTTCACAGTTGATGTGCACAATGAATGGGATAGCATTTTATTGTTTCCTGAAAAATTGTTATGAAATAGACAGCTAACACATTCTTACAATCATGAAATAATGGTGATTTTAAATAATACATACATAAATAAGAAAAAACCCTCATAATCCCAAACCATTATTGATTAGTAAATGACAGCTTTCTCAGCAACAGCGAGGCAGTTTGAACATGACTTTTTACTTTGCAACATATAATGAATATAACAGATACAAGTTATATATTGTAGAAATTGATAATATTGAAACATATCTCTAAATGAAAGTCCTCCAATACTATGAAAAATTTGCCTCTCATGTAATTTATGAAGAAAAACTTCAGGTCTTTAATTTAAACTGTGGTCTCAATAAAGACTTCACTGAGAGAGGCTGTTGTCCAAATTTGCTAAGAGAATGAGCACAACAGAATGTTGAAATAATGTGATTAACTTCTGGCTTAGAGAGAGACCCTCAGAAGGACTGTATCAATGTCCAGATTTTCCTCAATGAAAGGCTCATGGGCAGGTACCTCATGGAAACCATTATCATATCCTTCAGGGATTAAGAGCTAAGAAGGTCAGGAAAATTAAATAATACATATTATTCTATATTATAGTGGAGAACTGTTGTGTAGTATAATAAAGCTATGGGAAAGAACACAGGTAACATGATGCCCTGTTTTTAATAAAATCTATATGGAAGAGTACTGCCAACCTACAAATGATTAGCATAACAATACCAAACAATTGTCATAGAAGTAGAAGTACATCATGTTTTCCCATTAAATATATTTTTAAAAATTTTATTGGGGTATAATTTACAATGTTGTGTTAGTTTCAGGTGTACAGCAAAGTGAAACTGTTATACATATACATATACCACTCTTCTTTAGCTTCTTTTCCCAGATAGGCCATTTCAGAATATTGAGTAGAGTTCCCTGTGCTATACAGTAGGTTCTTACTAGTTATCTATTTTATATATAGTAGTGTGCATGTGTCGAGTTATCCCTCCCCCCAATTAAATGTTTTTAAAAATTGACATGTGAAAAGGTCTTTGAAAAAGGTAGAAATTTCCACATTGATTTCCATTATAATATCAGATATAGTTTTTTTCCTATCACTTTAGTTATCTTCTGTCACTTTAGCTTACTTTCTTTGCTATCTAGTTTCTTTTAAACAATCAAGTGTATAAATACTTTACATGGAATACTTATCATAAATTATTTTTAATACAGATGGGTGCCACTAATTAAATTTCTCTAGTCACCTCTAATATTCAAAGACACTCTGAAATGAGCTAGCTAATAAATGTGATATCTGAAGGCAGAAAGCCTCTAACAAAATGACTTAAGTTGTATGTGGTAAAAGAGAGCAGTTCTTGCCTCTCATATTCAATGTTCTAGCCATGAGCAGGAATCATGAAAATTACTCCATTAGTGTCAATGGTTGAAAAATAATGTCACCTCTTTATGCTTATATGAAGCACTGAATATTATTCAGAAATCTTGCCTGTAAATGCATTCTTTCTACCTGAGAGATATTGCACATGGTTGCTCTTTATTTCCCTTTCCAATTCTATAGTTTAACATAAACGATCAATTCATTACACAGTATGTTTCATAAAATATATACAGCATTTACATTTTCATTTGTTTCCCATTTTGTCCACAATGTCTTTTGTAATATACCATAGTGAGCAAAAATGACCTTTTTTGCTATTCTCTTTATCCTAGGTTTGAGTTTTTCCTTTTATTTCCCCTAGAGATAACTAAAAGGGAGAAATTCAGGAGGTATAGATTAAAATGCTGTTTCCTAGGATAATGGCCTTCCTGTTTTAATTCAGTCAGTAAATCAGTGCTTTCCCTCCAAAATAGTGTGTTTCCTTAGAGAACTAAATGGGCTCATTCCCTATGCAGAGCTCAGTAGGAACATAATAGAGAACGTTTTGACAAGGTATATAGCCATAGTTCAAATGTCAACAAGCATTACAAGGTTGAGTTCAGAAAGAAAAATAGCATAAGTGAATAGATGAAGTGAACATATTTATGAGCTATAACAGAAATGGTGTGACCGACAAAAGCTGTTTGTAGAGAGCATGGAAAATCATATAGTTTAAGACACAGCTTAGCTTTCTTTGGTTCCTCTTGACCTCACTCCACTCATTCAATCAATGAGGAAGGTCAAGACTGATACTTATCTCCAAATCGTATCCCAAATCCCACTCTTCAATTCCTTCCTCTAAAAGATCTGTGTGTAAATCACCATCATCTCCTAGCACCTTTCTTCCACTCTGGCTTCCTGAAGTAGCCCACACCCCACACCATCCCCAAACCCACACCCGAGAGCCAATTATCTTCATATAACAGGCTTTTCTAGTTCCCCCTGCATTAAACCCTTTCTTGGTAACAGTGGTCATTAGAATAATGAATTTTTTTACCAATCATTCAATCCCAGTATAAGCTATGCCCATGTTCCTCTGTCTTCATCTCACACCCCTATGCCCTTGTCTCTTAAACCCCAGGCACTTCTGTTCTTGGAATATGAAAAGCTTGTTTCTACCCTGGGGTTTATTTACTAGTTGTTTTTTTTTCCCTGAGATACTCTACATCCTGATTTTTGCATCCCCTGAATGCCCTTTCTTCAGCCTCTTCTTTTCATTAGATCTCAGCTTAATCTTCATTTCCTTGTAAAGAATTTCCCTGACCCCTTGATCTTAAGTAGGCCTCTTTTTCAATCCAGTTCATCGCCTTATTTTATTTCTCTGTATAACACTCATCGATAAAATATATTTTCTTCTTTACGTCCTGGTTTTGGTCTAATTATCACCTGCTTCCCTTCCTCCACTAATTAGAGTGTAAGCTCCACAAGGGCAGGAACCTGGTACACTGCTCTACCTCCAGGCCTAGAATAGTGCTTAACATATACAAAGGGCTCAATGACTGTTTTTTTTTTTCCGGTACGTGGGCCTCTCACTGTTGTGGCCTCTCCCGTTGCGGAGCGCAGGCTCAGTGGCCATGGCTCACGGGCCCAGCCGCTCCGTGGCATGTGGGATCTTCCCGGACCAGGGCACGAACCCGTGTTCCCTGCATCGGCAGGCGGACTCTCAACCACTGCGCCACCAGGGAAGCCCCAATGACTGTTACTGAATAAATGAAGAGTGCCTTCTTATTTCTGCTCTTTACCCATTAAATTAGGATTCTCAGTGATGTGCCAGGGTTAGTTATATCCTTTGGAAGGTTATCATTTCATCATATCTAGATAGAGATACTAGGTGGGCTCATAGAGCATTTACAATTTATAAATTGACCGTTTTTATTTGTCTTAATTTATTGCAATTAGCATTTACTAAATACAAGCTTACTGAACATATAATATCAGTTGGCCAAAACGTTTGTTCGGGTTTTTCTGTACGATGCTACAGAAAACCCGAATGAACTTTTGGCCAATCCAGTATGAACAAAAAACAACCTCAAACTCATGTATAATTTGAAAAGTCCCAACCAAACTGAATAAATATTTAGTCCATGTGCTCAGTAATCATGCTGATGTTTGCTAAATAGTATTCTTATCTTCTCCTTTATTCTTTGTTAATTTATCACTAACACTTATTCTAGTTCTATCCATCTCTGTATATTTATTGTTTATTATATAAAACCTAAAACATTAAATATTTTAATGATGTGCATAGTTAATGTTGTAACTAAATATTACCAAAAAAAGTTTCCTTTTGTGTGTGTGTGTAGATATTGCAGACAAGTCCATTTTGGACAAGACTGACAATTTGGAATTCTTCCTGTTATGTTTTCAACACCTGACCTTGGAAATCTGACAAGCTACAATTTAATCTCCTATAGAGGATATAGTTAGAGGCAGACTGACATATAAGAATCTAATGTCTCTCCAAATGCACACCAAATGTTTATATTCTACTGCCCACAATCTCACCAAAGATTGCTACGATCAATCCTTTAAAAGGGAGATTTTATATATTTCAAGCAAACCTGACACCTGGAAAACCTAAAATTACACACAATATAAATAAGGGCATCGTTATACAGTGAATAGTTCTAAACAGAATAGAACTACAGAATTTTTACCTGAAAATTTCCCTTAGAAACCGTCTAGTTTAACTATCTCATTGTGTCGTGCAGGAACCAGAAACCCCAAAAGAAAAAAGTAGATTTGAAGTAGATTTGGGAAAAGTAATAGGATAGTATCTAAAAACTAGGTTACTTGTTCATTCCCCCAATCCAGGAAGTATTTAATTCTTGGTACATAGTATGTATGCAATAACTATTTGTTGAGTTATTGTTCAACGATAATGTTATCTTTATTCTATGTTAAAAAAATCACAAGTACATGTCACATAAAGAAACCTCTGAGTGTTTATAGCATTGCATGACTGACATGCATTTAAAAAAACATTTCTAAGTTAAGCATGCCTGAGTTCTAATCTTGATCTGCCAGTGTCAATCTCGAACATGCCAAGACTCTGTAATTGTGGGTTTAGTCCCCAATATTAACAGTTAACAATTCCCTTTTTAAAAGAATTGATCATAGGTATGCTTGAGGCCTGGCTGAAGGGTCCAATGGTCCATTCCATGTAGTGCACAGGGAAATATTATCCTTGGGTTCAGAGCCATAGCTACTCTCTGAGGAACCTGGCACAGTCTGCATCTCTGCATTTTTGAATCATGGTCAATGCCTTTGCTCATAAAGAACCACTCATTTCTGGTTGCTCAATGCCAGATTGTTCCTGCTGCTATTGTCTCTCAGCAGGCCAAAGCCATGTAGCATCCTATAACATGAGGGGTTTCTCGACATTGTCAGTCCTCCGTATTTATGAAGCACTGCATTTGTGGGGATGAAATATAGCCAAATCTATGTTGTTTCCAGCCTGCCTTTTCCATAACTGTCATTTCCTTGGCCCGAAGTGAGTAATGCTTACTTTCCAGGGAGCAAATCTTGCCTTCTTTCCGAGTGTTGTTTGGAAAGGGATTTACATTCTAACACTAAACAGATTTCTTGTTCCAAGGGTATCAAAAATCAGCAAGAATAGCAAGAAAGAAAAAGAGGGAAAAAAGATGCTGATAAGTCCAGAAACATTTCTGAGTCTCAAAACACAGTGGGACTGAAAGCTTTAGCCACAGCAAATATATATGACATTTGCTATATTTGAGATCAATTAAAAAAATAATACCTGCTTTTGTGCATAAATATGTCGCCAATTCACCTCTGCAAAATATTATGACATTCAGAAACGTATATGGTTTTGCATAACATGGGATTCAAGATCTACCTGCAATGTGATAGAGGGATGAACAAAATTATAAGTAATACAATAAAAAATATATAAATTCAGTAGCCTACAACAGGCACATTAGAGGTCTTAGAACCTACTTCACCCATTATTAATTCCTGACAGTAAATTCTAAGTAAGTAACTGTCACAGAGAAAATTTGTAACTTGAGTTAACTTTCCAAGAACGCTAGATCACAATAAACTCCTGAACAGTTGTAGGGACAAAACAGACCATTGACAGCTTCCTGTTGAGGCTGATCAGGAGTTTAAAAAAAAAAAAGTCAGCTCACACCCGTAGCTTAATGAATCAACCTCCTATTTGTGATTGTTTCAAAAAGTTCCTTTTCTATTTTTAATAATAAAACACAGTTAAGAACATATAATTAGTTTTTTAATTAAGGATACCATTGTTAGTAATATTTAATGAACTATTTCATTAGTATTAGTATAACATAGTATTACTGGTTATATTTGAAATAAGTCCAGTTATTTCGTGAAAGAAAATATAAAGTGAGTTTCGATTATTCCAAAGAAAGAAAATTCCACCACTATTAACAGTGTCACTGGACCTAAATTAAGTTAGAATTAAAATATTTCAGGAGTGATATGCTTGTTACGTAGGCAATACTCAGATACGGTTTTATTATTCCAGCGTAATTTTTCTTTGCAATACTCTGCTTTTCATTTTACAATATCAAAGTTGTCTTGTTCAGAAAAAAAAATAAAACTAAAAACATACAGATGATATATGACAATGAGAATGCAAACATTATAAGAGCATTAATCATGTAAATAGTTCAGCAAATATTATCCATACCGTCGCAGCCCATTTGTTCTTTTTTGTTGTGTTTTATATCACTGTATTATGATAAACTATGGTTTCACATCATTCATCAGCAATTGGATTATGGCTGTATTGCAATTTGCTTAATTGGTATCAAAGCAAAAATTATGCTGTACTGGACAGGTTGTTAACAGAATGTAACAAAGGGAGAAAAATGTCGTCTCTAGCATATCTGAACATCACAATATAATGCTACCCCTATCAACTGCAAGTGGATTGGTTTTAAATGTCACCATGAATAATTAGGAACTGTGAGCATGATCTGAGATCACTCAGAAAGTATTTTATTAAAATACTGTACACTTCTGGCTAGAAACTTTGAAGTTTTAAATCATCTATTAAGAAAAAATACTAAAGAAAAGAGATAATATTGTGCCATCAAAAGTAGAAAGTTAAGTTTTCCTTCCTTTGGAGCAAAAAGGCAACTGAAGCACTCAAAATCAATGTACTTACCCCAGGATGAACAAGGGCTGCATTTTTCATAAGCAGAATTCAAATTTCTCTCCACTTTGAAAAGTAATTTGAAAAGCTAGTAGCTGATTTAAACATGGCCGTATTCTAGTTGGATTCTTGACCTCTTTATGCATTAAAGAATTGTGAGAAGAATTCTTAGACTTCATTAACTGGAAAAAGTCACAGACTTTCAAAGGTCTATTTTATTTACAAACAGACACACGTGCATACACCTATACCTATATCTCTCTACTTAAGTTCATGTAAAAATAAAGCCTAAAGCCAACTTTCTAAAATCTACTTGAAAATGGAATATCAGACCTAACAATAAAATAGTAGATTTGTCATACATAAATATAATTATTTATAAGTTTTACCTGTCTAATTATATTTTCAAAACTTCTTTTAAAAGAAAATGCATTCCTTCATCATATACTGATAGCACTGAAAGAAGATGTACAGCAATTAACCTAGTGGTGACTAAAAATCAATTTGCATTTAAGAAATGCAAAAGGTGATTTATAAAATAATTTTCATGTAAAACCAGTATAATTGTGAGGTGTATTGTCTGCCTTATGACATATGATTTTACATACACATTCTGCTCCAGCGTATATCTGTGTACAATCAGACAAATATAAGTATGTGAAAGCAAGAGTAACCACCCCATTCCTTCAATAAGTAATAGTTGAGGATTACTCATGTGGGTCTATGCTATTCCATCTGACAAATTCAAAAAGGGCATCAGAGATTCCTTGAATATTATCGCCAAAAGGTAATTTTGAGCTCTTTCAGTACAAATTCATCATGCAGTTCAAAATGTCAATCAAAATATATTTAAATACATTATAGATGAATATTTTCATCAAGCAGTCTTATGATAATGTACATACACATTGAGACAGACATTAGCCATTCTCAATCTTGGCTGCATATTAGAATCACCTGAGATGTTTTTTAAAACTACCCATACCTAGGCTACCCATCCCCAGACAGTTTATTTAATTCAGTGAAGTCTGGTCATCAGCACACACTAATGTGCAGCCATGGTGGAGAACCACTGACCCACATGAATCACATAAGTATTCACTGTTAGGAGGAGATATCAAAATGCAAATACAAAATGTCAGAAATGAGCAAAGTCTGTTTCCAAGTTAAAACAAATTGTTAATATTGCAATCCAGATTCATACATGTAAATTCATATAAACAGTTCTTTCTGTGTTTATTAAATGAATCATTATGCATACATATTTTAAAATTTTAAATTAAGGCTATTTTACATTTCTATGACACTGAAGTTGCTAAAAAGCACTTTACAAACATTAATTGTGCTTCACAATATCCCTATAAGCTACGTATTATTATTTCTGTTTTACAAATGGCAAAACACAGGCGTGAAGAGGCTAAACTAGTTGCCCACAGTCATGCAATTAATGAATGTTGCAGCTGGGAAAATAAGGGGAGGGAGTCTAATTCTTAACTACCTTATCTAGTAAAGTTTTCCATAGGGTTGGAGAAGGGACAAAACCCCACAAAAAATATTTTAAATTTGGTGCCTTTTTTTTTTTAAAAAGTACTCTGTCATCATCTATGAACATGTACCATGTAGCTTCTATGGATAGGGACCACTCGAGACACAGGGAACATGAAATAGCACATGCTAATGAACCTCTATTTCATGTGCCGAATCAAGAAGGTTCATTCCAGGTGTAGGACCAAGAACCTCCATTCTAAAAATAGGACTAAGAAATTCCATCTGAGGTGAGCACATCCAAAGTAAAGGACCACACAAATATCATATATGCTAAGGGCCAAATTTATGCTGAAGAAAGAACTATAAGGATTCAGAGGTAATTTGTGGAGAAGTTTGAAATCAAACTGCTGTAAAAATATTTAAAAGCTCAAGGCATAAACATGTACAAAATATTTGGGAACAATTAATTTCTTCATTTCACTTGCTCTCAGTATCCATGGAGAAGAGTGTAGGTGACAAAGTTCAGAAACCGGTAAGAGCCAAACGTTGAACAGAATTGAATAGCAGTCTAAGAATTTTGCATATTAACCTACAGGCAAAAGGCAAAACCAAGGATGATTCTTAAGGATGTAGAGGGGTTTCAAAAGCAAAGTACACATAGGAAAATTAGACTAAAACATAATTTGTAGGAGAGATTCAAATGGGAGACATCAGAGGCAAGGAAACTGATTAGAATAGAAATTGTTGGGTGAGGTGGAGAAACACCTGGTAAATAAGATGAAGTGTGGAGGTAGAAAGAAACGGATGTGCAAGAACTTTGAAGAGAATCATTAAAAGACTTGGTAAATAACTGACTATAGGAAGAGACGGAGAAGAATTTGAAGGTGATATAGATCTGTCAGCATATGAATACTCCACACCTCATCTAGCTGAGTCTTAAATACATTTTGTTATGTAAAACTCCCTTTTATATGTGGCAGCTCATTTCATATTAAGGTGGCCCTAATTACTAGAAAGCTTGTTTTATTTGGCAAAAATTTCACCTTAAGATATTTTTCATCCATTTGTTCTAGGTTTACACTTAAATCTCTCTAGCTCACGGATGATTTTTTTTCCCTCTAAAGGGTCAGATAGTAAATATTTTAGGCCTTGCAGTAAGTCCCCTACATATGAACGAGTTCCATTCTGAGAGCACGTTCATTAAGTCCAAATTGTTCGTAAGTCCAACAAAGTTAGCCTAGGTACCCAACTAACGCAATCGGCTGTATAGTACTGTACTCTAATAGGAGTTCAGTGAAGTCCTCCTCTTACAGATCTACCTCCAGCTTTTCACTGAGGGTCACTAAGTTCCTGAAGACCTCTTTGGACTCCTCATCCACCTTCTCAAATCCACAAAAATCATGAACAAACTGTGGGCAAAGATTCTTCCAAACTCCATTCATGGTGACAGCTGTAACCTCAAACCAAGCAAAGTCAACGTTTTTTATGGCCTCGTAGATGGTATACTCCTTCTAAAGTTGTCGAAAGGTTGTTCCTGATTCATCACTTGCCTTTACTGCCTGATGAACAGTGTGACATAAATAATATTTCTTGAAAGTCGCTGTAACTCCCTGGTCCCTGGATGAGTGACTTGGTATTCAGTGGCAGATGCACTACTTTGATGTTGGGATGAAAGTCATCCATTGATGGCGGGTGGCCCAGAGCATTGTTGAGCAGCAAAAGAATGTTGAATGGGATATCCTTCTTCAAGCAATATTTCTCTATCTCCGGGATAAAGTGGTGGAAAACGCTGTCTTGGAAAATGGCCTGTGTAACCCAGGCTTTGGGGTTACTCTTTCATACAACAGGAAGAGAGCCATTGGCTATGTTTTTAAGAGCTCTTGGGTTCTCTGAATGATGAACTAAGAGAGGTTTCAGCTTCACCTCGCCAGAAGCATTGCCGCCAAACAACAGAGTTAGCCTATCCTTGGCTGCGTTATAGCCTGGCATCTTTTCCTCCTTACTGCTGTAACTTCGGTCTGGCATCCTCTTCCAGTACGGTCCTGTCTCATCCACATTAAAAACCTGCTTGGGTAAATACGCACCTTCAACAATAATTTCTCGAAGCGTTTCAGGAAATTCCCGGGCAGCTACTGTATCTGCACTCACTGCCTCGCCACTTACTTTTTACATTGTGAAGGTTGTTGGCTCTAGCCTTGAACCGATGAAACCAGCCATGGCTGGCATTAAACGATGCGCCCTCTGATTCTTTGCCGTGTTTCTTCTTCAAGCTTTCATAAAGCCTCTTAGCTTTCTCTTGAATCAGCATTAAACTGAGCACCTCGACACATGCTGATCCTGCATCCACACACTGAGAAGTTTCTCTCTCCATTTCCTCCATCACTTTTCCACACTTCTTCAATATTATTGTCGAATCGTCGGCACAACAGACTTCACGTTCCATGATCTTGACCTTATTCTTTAGAATCGTGCCAGTGGTTGAACGATTCATGTTATAAGAACAAGCAACGTCTACCATCTTTTGCCTTGCTCTGCTCTCTCAATTATTTTCACTTGTTTCCATTGGTATCACTTGGTGCTTCTTAGCAGTACCAGCTACATCACCGCTGCTTTTACACTTGCTTCCAGACATCCTGGTCTTGAAATAAAGGTACTATACTACCGTACTTTATATAGTACTGTACAGTAAAGTACACAAAAGCACAACCACTTGTAGAGAAGGCATGCACGTGACAACGTACTTCAGACACGTGAACTAACTTACGTGATTGGACACGCGAATGCATGTTCGAATCCTTGAAAGTTTGCAACTTGAAGGTTTGTATGTAGGGGACTAACTCTGCTGTTAGTCTACATACTAACTCTGTATGTAGGGGACTAACTCTGCAGTACTCAACTCTGCTGTTATAGGGCAGAAGTAGCCATAGACAATACACAACATGAATGAATGTGGCTTTGTTCCAATAAAACTTTATTTACACAAACATGGCAGGCCAGTTTTGGCCCAAGGGCCATAGTTTGCTGACCCCTGCTATAGCTCATAAGTATATTTAACTTATTTTAAGGCACATTTTTATCCTTCAAACTTTCTCCAAAATCCTCTTCTCCAAGTCTAAACATGACCAGGTCTTTGACTACTCTTGATATGACAGGATTTTGAATCATACTTCTACGATGTTCAGCAATGTATCCGTATATTTGTTAGACTATGGCCCTCATAGTTTAATAAATCCCTCTCAGGATGGTCAGACAAGCAATAAAGTGGGTTTATTGACTCCATTTTTTTCTGACACTGTAGTTTACTCACGAATTCTATGACTGAATTAACTATTCATGACAGCCACATTCCTCTGTCGATTCATGCTTCAGATTACGCCTCCTCTCTAAACCTTGAGTAGATGGACTGCTGTGGAGGCTGCTACCCCTCCTCTCTGTGAATCTGACTTTTGCCAGTTGTGCCCTGTACAAGATTAGTAAAGGCCGTGTGTGCTTGAAGTTCTAGAAAAACAGATGCAACTGCTCAGTGCCTCATGGACTAGCTCCTTACCACCAAATGTCTAGTCCAGGCTGTGCCTTCTCTGCTTCAAATTTTATTTATTTTTTTAAATAAATTTATTTATTTGTTTGTTTATTTTTGGCTGTGTTGGGTCTTCATTGCTGCGTGTGGGCTTTCTCTGGTTACAGCGAGCAGGGCCTACTCTTCGTTGCAGTGCGCGGGCTTCTCATTGCAGTGGCTTCTCTTGTTGCAGAGCACGGGGTCTAAGCACACAGGCTTCAGAAGTTGTGGCTCGCGGGCTCTAGAGCACAGGCTCAGTAGTTGTGGCACAGGGGCTTAGTTGCTCCACGGCGTGTGGGATCTTCCTGGACTAGGGCGCAAACCCGTGTCCCCTGCATTGGCAGGCAGATTCTTAATCACTGCGCCACCAAGGAAGCCCCTCTGCTTCAAATTTTAGATGATTCCTAGTTTTGATGGTTTCCTCATTTTCCTGTGAGCTGGAAAGGATATGTGGAGTAAGTCAGAGCTGAGATTAATCTACAGTGGGCTGTGTTCAAACTGACCATAGGGACAGCAGGGATTTGCTGAAATAGAAGGAGTGCCATTCCCATCCTCTGGAAATCATGAACTCCGTGGAGATTTAGCTCAAAGATTGTCTGAGCTATTTATTTAAAGCTATTTATTTAAAGCTATTTATTTAAAGCTATTTATTTAAAGCTATTGTTCTGTGGCTATTGGTCCAAGGGTAGAATTAATAACTATCAGTGATCTTTCATTACACATACTTTTCTTTTTTATTTAATTTGAGCTTTAGAGAAGACCATTGGAAGAACCAGTGATGTTAATACAACCAGCCATTCTTCATCAAGTCAACATTTGTAATTGCTTTCATGGCACTTATCATTAGGTAGATCTCCCTCCCTCCCTTCCTTCCTCCCTTCCTCCCTTCCTCCCTTCCTCCCTTCCTTCCTCTCTCCCTCCTTCCTTTCTTTGTTTTTCATTCTTTCATTCTTTCTTTTGTTCTTTCTCTCACAGTAGAATGTAAGTAAGCTCTTGAAAGTAGAGTTCTTTGGTCTAGCAGCTGTGATGTTCTAGGAGTGATTTGGTGCCAGAGAATCTGTGGTGAATAAGACCATAGCTATGCCCTCAAGGATCTAACCTTTGGAGAAGCAAGAAAACTGTGAATAAGATTACAGTACATAATTATTCCTAATATGCTTGGCACTAATGTAATGCCCATATGTTTTTTTACATGAACTACTATATAAAGACTTCTCTATATTTTACTATTAAACTTAACTTTTCATGTCTATTGTAGTTATCTGATGTAAAATTCATCTATGATGAATTTTATTATTGTAGTTATCTGATGTAAAATTCATCTATGTTACAAACATCCTAAAACTTTGATTGAAACAGCATATATTTTGTTTCTGAATCTGTAATTTGGATAAGCCTCTGCCTCTGCCCCTTTTGATGGCAGCTGGAACAGCTGGAAGACTGGAGTCAAATGAAGGCCTATTCAGTCACAAATCTGGGGATCGTCTGGCTGTCGACGGGGTCTTTGGCTGGGACCGTTGGGCAGAATGCCTAAGTGTGACCTCTCCATGTGGTCTCACCTGTCCCATGACACATGACACAGAGACTGATTTCAAGGACAAGCATCTCAAGAGAGAGCTTGAGAGAAACTGTGGTCCTTTTCTAACCGAGCTTCGTAGTCATGAGGTGTCAATGGTGCCATCTTCCATTCTTTGGAAGAAAGTAAGAGCCCACATTGCAGGGGAGAGGAAACAATCTCCCTCTTTTTAATGGGAGGAGTGTGGACATGTTTAAAACTACCATAGTCCTTTCTGTGTGAGCCACAAATTACTTACATGTCTTCAACGTGAAAAATACCTCGTCTCCTCATAAGACCTCCCTAAAAGCCCTACAGCACTGGGCTCAAGGTTGAGGTCCAGGATTTCCTCATTTATATCAGGTCAGGGTGACATGAGACTCTTGGGTGTGTCACTTGACTACAGCTCCTTGAGTAGTTTCTCTCAATTTAAAGACCTTGAATTAAATAAAAGTTATCTGATACCCAGACAGATGGCACCTCATACAATGGTGGCACAGACATAGAATAATCATTAAAGACAAACCCATTCAAAAAAAATAGAAGAACAGGAGGTATAAAGCAGTCACTGACCCATAGCAATGCCTAATTCTAGCCAGGCACACACTGCTAGTCCTCATTTCTTGGAAGAGTTCTCAAAGGTCTTAGAGCTGCCCTCTTGGTTCCTGGCTCCGCCCTTTAAGTCTTCCTTCCTTTTACATGAAACATGGCTGGCTGTTTGTAGCTGATTATTTTCCTTAGTCTTCTTACTGCCCATAATAGTTCTGGAGCCCAAAGGACTCTTTTAACTTTGTAATGTCTTTTTCTTTTATAGTTCAAGCTGATACAATTAAAAAAAAAATTCCTAGACAAAAGCCACCCACCCCCTCAAAAAATCTCTTCAAGATGAGTTCTGCTCTACTTTAGGGTTCCCTGGAATGCTACCGTGGAGACAGTTCTCTCAAGATTCTTAAAGGGCCTTTTGTCTATTTGAAAGCATCTATATGACACCACCTTAAATCTTTCTGAGGTCTTAACAAAGGGTTTTACAGTTACATCTTTGGTTTTATCTTTAGACCATGTTTTTCTGAGAGTGCCCTAGATTTGATCTTTCCCTGGAAGCTGTTATTTAATTATAGCATCTTTTGCAATCTGGAGAGTCTGGGAATAAGAATCCATTTTATTTTTGAACCCAGCAAGCCCAGGCCCCTTTATATTTAACAATGCTTTCTTTAACTTTTCTCTCCCTTGCACACATTTTACTATTAAGCAATTAGAAGAAGCTGGGCAGCACCCCAAGCACCCTACCTGGAAATCTCCTCAGTTGGATGATCCAATTACTTGGGTACATTTTTCACCTTTTGATGGGAGGAGTTTCAAAGAAGTTGTAGACATCTGTGAAAACCACCACAGTATTCAGGGGCAATGACAAGCGTGAGATTAAGGAAAGATCACTGAGCCAGGAGTCTAAACAGATTCTAACTCCAACTTTATCATTAATAGCAATATGACCTTATCCGGATTAAAATTTAGAAAAGAATTTTGTAATAAATGAAGGTATGTGTGATTATCTTCAGAAAAATTAGGCATCTCTATCAAGCACATAATTTTAACAAATGGAAAAACAGAATGAGGTGTAATCTGACATACGTAATATACTTGTTCATGTTGAAACTCTGAAGACCTCTGGTGGTATTTCTATTTTACAAAATAGTCCCAAAACATCCAGTTATGAGTATACCAGAGATTAACCTAAACTCTCCTTTTTTGAAATTATGAGCAATTAAGGGTGTACAGTTTTCCAGTAACACACCGGGGTTCCAATGTCCCTCAGAGGATTGAGACAGTAGCTCAATGTTATCAGTATAAGTTTCTAGGCACCTTAGATGGAACCTTTCATATACAGTAAGATTGAAGTTATATCAAGTAGCTAAAAATTCAGTTATCATTTTGCCATCAATCCTGATCCTTAATTCTATTCTAGGGAGATGGAATATCACTTTAGCATTAGAAAGATACCACTGTGGTCACCTAGCCCAATGATATGCAATACCAAAGACATAAACGAGGAAGCAGGACATAATGAAATCACAAAGACCTATGAAAGCAAAGATGAATTTCAGAAATTAGTCATCAGGCAATGGAAAAATCATTGGAGAATTTCAAGCATAGGAGTATTGAGGCAACGGCATGATCATTGAATGATAGGAGTGACCAAGTATATACTTATTACATATTTAAGAGAGTTAAATTTTAAAAACCAGCTTTATATATAATTTAAAACGTCAGTGATAAGCCTATGATAATAGTACCAACACAGTTGGGTTTCAAAAAACTAAGAATCTGTATTTTTGGTGAAAATCCTTAAGGATTTTTTATACAAGTATTCCAACTGGGCCAAAAAGGTGACATACTTCAGAACAATTTTCAGGATCTGCCAAAAGATGGGGAATTTGGCTAAAACACATAAATTTAACCTGATAATCATTCTTGGCTAAAGAATTGGAAAGATTAGCCAAATGCTACTAAAACTGTTAGATGTAGTGGACTAGGAAACTAAAGAATGGAAAATCCTCCTTTAGAGATCCAATCAGTGTCTTTGAGAGGAAAAGAAATAACTTTTGAGCTTATGTTAACAGGCTAGAGTTTGGGGTATGATCTGTTGCCAGGCATAACAATGTTAACAAAGACTTACAAGAAAAGAGAAGTAAAAGTGACTATTTTACTTTTAAAAGAATTTTAAATGATTATTTTTTCCTAGTGTAAAGCAAAATACATGTGAAGTACACAACAAAAGTAGCATTCCAATAAGTATATACGGAAACTAGAACCCTTCATTTATATCTCAGTATAAAACAACTCTTAATTACTTTGTTATCAGTGTCATCCAGAGGTCAACATCAACACACCCAATCCATCACTCATATGGATTCTACATTCAAGATATATTTTAGAACTCTTCTATTTCTACTAGCATTACTTTAATCCAAGCAACATCATATTTTAAAATATATGTTTTAACTTCTAATTTAGTAAATATTGATGGGTATAATCCATATAACAAAAGCTCTTTGGGGTCCTCAAAATTTGAACCCCTAACCTTTGAGTGGCTGCAATAGACTGTAAGCTCCGTGAGTGTGGAGATCTTTTGTTTTGCTCATTGCCGTATACCAGCACTCAGCAGAGTGTCTGGCACAAGATATTTGTTGAATGAATAAATGCATGGTTGATAAAACAGTTTCAGTGGAATTTGGGATGAGAACCAGATTCCTTGAAGTTAGATAAAGTGTGAGTAAATAGAAAATGTCACCAGCGTGAGTAAACAACTTCTTCCAGAGGTTTCTCAGCAAATTAAATGAGATAAACAGAAAGGGTGCTGAGGAAAAAGACAGGGCCAAGAGATTGTTTCAAGATGTAGGATTTGGCCCTGTTTAATTTGCACTTCCTCATAGTTTTGTGTGCAAGAATGTGCTCTAGATGAATTTCTGTTGTTTCGTGCGTCATATTTCATGTGCTTGGGATCCTTTGGTAGTCCTTTTCTGGATGCCTCCTCTTCCACACTTCTGATAGAAAGTCACAACATGTGGATTGAAGCCTTTTGTAAGTCTGGTTGCCTTCGGGAGGTCTTCAAAGCTCGGAATATGCTTCTGGCTCCCCGTGTATCGTGGTTACAAAGGAAAAATATACCAGTTGGGCAAGTTGAAATATCACCCGCCGTTTTGCGATGTAGTCATAAATGAAAGAAAATTTCCTTCCTCCAGTTTGCAATGGGGAAACAATAGCAATTACTGATATCACAGCCCTGGGAAACACCAATGAGGCATGGAACCCAGTATGAGACACACGTGCTGCCAAGTGAGTCTGTGCAAAGCTGAGAAGGAAGCAATCTGGGCGAGCAGTTTCAAGCGGTACAGTGCTATGCAGTCTCCAGAGGAAAGCTGTGTGTTTAAACATGTGCTTTTCCCTAGGATATTCTTTACCTGAGTCTCTCTCTTTCTCCCTTTTAAACTCTGATTTTGAAGTGCCAGCTTCTATATTTTTATGTGACTTTGCTGCTGCCTTAATTCTCTTTAAGGTCAGTTCTGCGTGGCCACTCAGAACACATGTGGCTATCCCTCTCTGATGCTTCCCATTCGCCAACTTAGAATTAGGAATAGTCCTTCTAGAATCAGAGGAGAAAGAAAAAAGATTTAAAGATGAAAAGTAACATTCATGGCGTAAGTTTTAATAAGCAGACTGGATTTAAATTAAATGATGGATGTAAAAAATGGCTGTGTGGAAACTATTTTAGTGTGATAAGGACTGCAATCTTCAGCCGAACGAAATCTATGACTTTTCTATCAGGATAATTGAATTAACAAGATGTTGTGGGTAAAATGGTGGTCCCTAGAAAGATACATTCAAGTCCTAATCCTTGGAACTTGTGAATTTTACCTTATATGACAAAAATGTGAGTATTACCTTGTATGACAAAAGATATAACTAAGTGAAGAGAAGCTTACCTTGGTGTATCCAGGTGGGGTGTGAATGCAATCACATGCATTCTCATTAGAAGGAGTTTTGAGACAGAAACCCACAGGAGAAGAGAGAAGATGAAAAAGCAATGTGACCTCAGAGACAGAGATTGGAGTGATGTGCCCACAAGCCAAGGAATGCCTGTAGCCACCAGAAGCTGAAGAGGCAAGAAACAAATTCTCTCCTAGAACTTTACAAGGGAGCATTGCCCTGCTGACACCTTGATTTCAGACTTCTGACCTCCTGAACTGTGAGAAAGTACATTTCTGTTGTTTTAAACCTCCCAGTTTGTAATAATTTGTTATGGGGGCCCCAGGAAACTAATATACAAATTAAACATTAGAGTCATATTACTTTTGTTTTCTTTAGGTTTAATTAATATATGTATGTGTAAACATATATGTATGCAGGTATATATACAAAATGATATATGTAATGATGCTACTCTCTTGTTAGGCTAATAAGAAATTCAACTGAAGAAATGCAAAACCCAAATTACATGACACCTATGAGTAAGGGCTGGGCACTGAATACTTGCTACTCTCTCTCCCATAGACCCACTTTTACAGTGTGTAGATGCTTACACTGGCATCAGGTGAGTGTTTCTAATGTTGAGGGAACTGTTGATTACACTCATGTAGACATTAAAACTCCTTTTACAAAATAAAAATCCCTTTGCAGCAGAAGGCACCAGCACTCTATGAATGTGCAAGTGAATGTGATCACAATCATTGTGCTGTAAACATCTGTTTGCATTTCCCAGAATCTTGCCATGGTTCCTACGTTTTGGCTAATTTGTCACTATACCATCTGTTTAAAGATAAATTGATCCCTGGTGGTTGGATTATTGGGTTAGTAGTGCTTATGTTTATCATCATGTGCATGATAATACCTTAAAATTGTACTTAATATGAATTAATTTTTAGGTGACAGTGGGTATCCCAGAAGCTCCATTTATTGGCAAGCAGTGGGAACCACAGTAGAACAAAGATGCAATTGTATGATCAGCTGTGTACAAACATCCTCAGAAATGAGATTTCAAATTTGACCCTCTACCTTTTTAAATATAAAAAGACTCCACTTGGTACTTTTGATAAGACACACCCCACAAGTCTTACAAACTTTATACCTGGCAATGACAGAGTAAGTTGCCGGCTGAGAAAGTTTTCATCTGAACCGTGATGGAGCCCAGGGCAACAAGGATGCAGTTTTCTCAAACAATGAGTTTTCGAAGGAAATACAGTGGTCGATAGGATCTAGTCTTGGATCTATAGGTCACAGACACTGGGCAAAATCATGAAATGGACCTTAATTTGATCTGTTGAAGCATTCAATTTTTGAAAGTATATTTTTCAAATTAAAAAAAATTAAATATAACATTAAAAATAAAAAAATAATTTTGATCATTATGCTAAAATTTCAGGTTATTTTAACTTAAATGTGAAATTTTATAAAATGGCCAAATTAGTTTTAATGAGACTAAAACTCTTATGCTGTTGTCTAACTTGCTATCATAATCTGCTTAAATTCTTAAGAATCTCTGCATCCTTTGATCCTATAGTCTTAAAGACTGTATGTCTCTGTGGGCATAATTAAAACTTTATCAAAAATAAATTAATTTTGAATAATTCCTATTTCAATATGTCAATATGATAATATTTGAAGCTAAGATTCTATATGCCACTGCCACATTATTTATTTATGTAGAGATATGGTTAAAACGGACACATATTAAAACTGAAGTCAAAAGTACACTCAGAGACAGACACACACACACACACACACACACACACACACACATTTGAGCATTATACCAAATGAGTATACTTAGCTATTGACTTGAGCTCAGGTTACAGTACCTTCATGCAACTAGCATTAAATCCCACACGCCTAAATATTCCTCAGAATGTCAAGTGACAGAAATACTTTTCATATATAATTATAAAGTCAAAAGAGTTGGCTATGAGCAAACATAGAACATTTATTTTAAAGCACTGTCGAACTAAGTAATAGTAGGTGACTTTTTAACCAGTCACAATAATTTATAAGCAAGCCTTAATTCCTATTCTGCACTCTTTTACATTACTATTAATATCAAAATGACATTTTCCTTGAAAATACTATGACTAAATTCTATGATTTTGAGTGCTTTTCTCTCCCCCACTGTATCCCTGCCCACACCCCCCCGCCATGGATTCGAGGGGAATTTGTTCTGATGGCCAATATTCCAGTATTCCCATATTGCCATAACCTCCCAGAGCTATGGCCAAACCCATCCAATCCCAGTTCTCCTTATCATCCCAGCCAAGAATATCTGTCTTATTTTCCTCCCCCAAAAATGTTTTATCTCTGGGTGAAAGAAGGAGTTAATCATGATAAATGGACAGCCTTGCAGAAAAAGCGAGATTAGGCCTCCCAGAAATAATGAGGGAAACATCCGCGTCCTTTCTCCCCAGGGTGGGAGCTGCTGACCCACACTTGTCTCCCTTTGAACACCTGGTGAGACAGGATCTTCATGCGCCTTTTCTCACTAGGGATTAAGATGTGAAGGGGAAAAGGATCAGATGTTTTGGATCAGACTGCTGTCCCTAGACTAAATCATTCTCAGCCATTCCATAATGAGGACCACCGATTTATCCTTTTCTAGGAAAAGAAGGAGTATATCCGGAAAGGGGAGCAAGGCAAGTGTGTACAAGAGTTTTGTGTGGACGATGCTTGTCCTGGGGGAGACTAGGTGCATCACAGCATGGTGACACCCAGATTACAGAGAGGAAGTTGGGACAAAGAGAGAGATTTCTTTGGCATCCAAAGGTCACAAGCTGCACCATCCTGTGAAAGGAAAAGAAGAGAATCATTTCTTGGGGATGTGCCATGGATTCACTTGAAAGAGACAGACCCAAAAAAATTAGCTCTCCAGGGAGCCCTGGGCATTGTTGCTTGAGGAAAGTCCCTCTAATATTAGGTTATGTGAGTAGGAGAAGAATTCAGGAGTGAGGTGTCACCAATATTAAGAGCACTGAGGAGGCAGGATGTCTGGATTCACATCCCAGTTCCCAAAATAGTTTGCTGAATGACTGAGGATGTCATTTTATCACTTATTGCAATGAGAGTGATAGTGGCGGAATTTACCTTCTACGTGTGTTGTAAAGATTTATTGAGATTTTATACATGTCAAATATTTAGCACTGTGCCTGACAGAAAGCACTCAATAATTGTCAAGTAATATTTTTATCATTTTTTTATATTTAAGTCAGAAAAAGGAGTTGGGAGATACTACAGGGTCAGTGATTTGACTAAGGCTCCTTATGGTGTTACATGAAATTATTATTTTGCTGTGAGATGGAGAGAGTTTTAATCCTATTCTATCCTGCCGATAGTTGACATGAGCTTTGACGTTCAACAAAGTTTTCTGTCTGTGCTGGTTTATCTGGGGCTCATTACTGAACCATTTTGAGAGTCAACTACCTCTTCTGTGAAATTAGGTACGTGCCAAACACATAGTAGGGAATCATTACAGTTGATTTTCCAGTGTCCTTCTGTTGCAGGAAGGGGGACCCCTCCAGGGCCCAAGAGTAGACTCTTATCTAACACTCGGAAATGAATTATCCGAGGAGATACGCATTCTGACAAAGCAAGAGACTTTATTGGGAAGGGGCGCCCAGGCAGAGAGCAGCAGGGTAGGGGAACCCAGGGAAACTGCTCTGCCATGTGGCTTGCAGTCTCGGGTTTTATGGTAATGGGGTTAGTTTCTGGGTTGTCTCTGGCCAATCATTCTGGCTCAGGGTGCTTTCTGGTGGCGCGTGCATTGCTCACCCAAGATGGATTCCAGTGAGAAGGATTCTGGGAGGTTGGTAGGACATATGGACTGGGGTCTCCTCTCTCCTTTTGACCTTACCTGAATTCTTCTGGTTGGTGGTAGCATGTTAGTTCCTCATTCCTTACCAGGACCTCCTGGTGTAAGGTAACTTGCAAGTGGTTACTATCCGGCCTGGCCAGGGTGGGCAGTTTCTGTCAATGGTTCCCCTAACACTTCCTCTCAACTTTGTTCTTACACTCAAAAAGAAAACGCCATAGCAATTGACAGAAACCACAACAATAGAATCTTAGAAACAGAAAAATGTTTGTGCCTGGACCAATCTACATGCTAAAGAGCTACAACTTCTCTTTAGACTGAGTAAATTGTGGCTCCTGGGGGAGCAGCCTAGGCTACTTAAGGTTAATCACGGGTGCTTAAAGTTAACTGTTATCAATCCCTTTGTCAAAGGCTGCTCACTTGGAGTTCTCCATATACAGCAGTCAGTTCCAGTGACAGCTCCAGGCCTAAAATGAGTTCCTGTTCTATTCTTCCCCATAATCAATTATCAAAATATATCAAACGATACAAAAGGACCTCATATCATTACACTTGTCATCTAATATGTAGTCTTTCAAACATGGAAGTGCATCAGAATCACTTGGAGGGCTTGTTAAAACAGATTGCTGGGCTTCAAAGTTTCTGATTCAGCAAGTCCAGGGTGGGGTCAGAGAATATGTACTTCTCATAAGTTTCCAGGAGCTGCTGATGCTACTGGTTCTAGAAAAGGAGAACAAGTTTTTACTCTTTGGATCATTTGCAAAGAAGAAAGGCTGAGAAGCAAATCTCATCTAAAGGATCTAACGACTACAGATTGACAATCCCCCTTACCCATGCCAAGCCTTTGCTGGGTCCTATGCCTTTCTACCCACATGGTCCACTCTCATCTAAAGCCTTTTCAGCCCTTTTCCCCTCACCTATGAGGATGCTCAACAAAGAATATGCAGAATATGAGGCCAGAATCATCTCTAAAGCAGAGAGAGAACTCCAGCAGCTCTCTTCTCCCCTGGACTGCTCAATGTCAGATAGTTCTGTAGGGATGGAAAATTTTTCCATTCTTTCCTTCTAGGTAAGAAGGCTGGCTGGCCTAATAATAAAATGGACATAAGACAGATTAACAGGAGAAAAACAAATTTAATTACCTGTGTATGGGACTCCCACAAAGACATGAAATTCAAAGGTGGTCAGGCAGTTGTGACTTCTATATAATCCTAAGCTAAGGAGAAGGGGATAGGAGTCTGGGGTTCTAAAGAGGAGGAGGATAATTCACAGGAAGATGAGAAGAGCAAATGTTTGGTAAACAAATGTTTGCCCTGCCATGCAGATGTTTTCCTGATACAAAAAGTTATCTCTGGTAATAGCTCCTGTCTTGGTACAGGCCCCCTATATAAATTCTTGTAGGCAGTTAAGGGGGAAGTAAAACTCTCTTCCTGAGTCTGCTGGGCCTTGATTTCCTTTAGCTCTAACGAATCCATGTGCCAAAGTGACATATTTTGGGGTGGCCTATTCTGTTCCCCTTAAGTTTCATGGTCTCCTTTGCCTTCACCTGCATCTTAAACCTTGGTGTCTGAAGAGACTCATCTCTTCTTGTCCTGAAGCTTAAAACAGGGATGTATTTGTTCAGAGAGTGGGGAGTGACCAAGATGGCCTCAACATTCCCCTCAGTTGGACCAAACTTTAGACAGGCTTCTGCCAGACTTCAGACCCCTAAACGCCCTTGTCTTAGAGTATTTACACTAGAAAAATGTGAAATTGTGAATTCTTCCTCTGCCCCTTAGAGATGTGAATCTTTTACAACCTAAGGATTTTGTTCGCAAGGACCTGGGGACCATCCCTTTGAAATGTGATCATCAAGAAAGAGAGTGCCCTTATCTCTCAGTCAATGTGGGAAGGCAGAAGCCTAACTTTCCTAATAATTAGCAAACACAGATGGTCTACTCTTGTTGACCAAGGTCCCTCCTAAAGTCTTCCAGGTACTTTTTCTATTAGCTCACCTCAGCTTTTAAAAACCTTCTCACCTATAGTTTCACTGACTTGAATTCAGTCTCTCTCCCCTATTGCAATAGTCCTTAATAAAGTCTTCCTGGCCAGTTAATTTCATCTGGTGCAATTTTCCTTTGACAAGAGATTCTTCCTCCCTAACTTGAATGAGCATGTCCTCTCCCTGACTTGTTGAATGAGAGTGGCCCCTGTTCTCAGCCCTCACCCACCTTCTGATCCACTTGTTCCTAGACTTGCACTTGTGATGCTCACGTTTCCACCCCAGTTACTGAACAAGGAGGCAGGGTCAGTAGCACATTGTGACATTTGGGGCCACAACACTGGTCTCCTGATGGAATAGCAAAATCAAGGCATTTCCCATAAATATTATATGCTTTCCTAGCATCCAATGGTAGGCTCTGGTGACACAAAGACAGATAATGTGTGGCCCCTGCCCCTGACTGTCAAACATGTTTCCTTAAGCAGCAGAGATGAATAGCATACACAAATGCCATATCCAGGTAAATTAGCTATTTATAAGAGGGAGGTAACCACTCACATTTCCCTGATAAACAGAAGGCAAAGGAGACTCTGAGTAACTGACTCAATGCCATTTATCCAGATAGGGAGAGTGACTGAAAACTAAGAAAGAATCAGACTTCAGTGGCAACCAGTCATTGATTCCACGTAGAACTTTCTACTTTTATTTAATACTAAGGTGACCTTTTAAGTTATTGGCCATTATGACACTTTTGAGTGATACATATGCTACTAAACACACTGGAACAACATGTATTACTTAGGACCATCCTGGGAAAACTGGGGTTTAGGGTCACCCTGTCCAACCATGAAGACATTTGCAATAATTGGAGATCAGAGGGAAAAGTTTAGGTTCTGTCTTCATCAGTGCACCTGATACACATACATGCACACACACACACACACACACACACACACACACACACACACACACAGCTACAAAGAGTATAAAATCAGGTCTCAATTCAGAATCAAGCCGACATCAGGAGAGCACCCCATGCATGCACCTCTGAGAGACCCACACCCTCAGCTCCTCAGCAGACAAAATTCCTCCTGGACTTTCTTCCTCATGCGTCTCAGCCTTTCATCTGTCCCCTTCAATCACAGCCCCTCTGACCTATGCTTTTTTTTTTTTTTTTTTTAACTGATGAAAGAGGAATGGAGAAGTGTTAGGAGAGGTAGTCTAGGCCAAGGTAAAAATATATTAAAAAATGAAAAGAAAAACCTAAAAGAATGGCCATCTCATATTGCCAGGTTTAATTTCCTGCTAGCTTATCTTTGAGCATTATTTAAATGGTGTCTCTTTTCTGAACCCATGTCATATTACAAAAATCCCTCTTCTATTACCTCAGCCTAAAAAGACCCTAACCTGGAGAAGGGGGAAGAGGTTACCACCACCCCTCTCTCCAGGTTGGCCTGGAATCTCCCTTGACTATCCAAAGAGGTCAGAGCAGCACTGGTTCAAGTTCCATGTTCTCCTAGGGTATGGGCAAATATAAATTAATCAATTCTGTCCTTACATATGCTGAGTTGTAAATGCAACTAAATATATGGTTTTGTGTTCTTATTTAATGTTACTGTCTTGCCTAGCAGATCACTAGAAATGGATGCCACTTCAGCCACTTTCCAAGCTCTGATCATTGGCAAAGCATCCTGAGAATCAGGACCTCTGGGTAAAAGGCTGATGTGCTTTTCCGGAAAATTTATGGAACCTCCTCAGTCAGTCAGGGTTTCACAGATGGCAGAAGCCACTAGATGTAGGAGAATATATAATGTGGAGCTGAGCAAATGTGTCAAGGTCACTAAACCAGGCAAAGGAGCCTGGACATAGAGGAGGGCTGGAGGCACTTCTCAATACTTGGAGCACCAAGCCATGCCACTGAAAGGCCACAGAAATACAACCATGTGTTTTGTAGGCAAGCAAGCCAGCAATTCAAAACAAATGCCAGAGGCCTGGATGTTCTGCATAGAAGACTATATAGGGACCTCTGCCCAAGGCATGAATATGAACTGCTGCTTTTAAGTGACCAGAGATAGAGCAAAAACATTATTCCTTAAAATCACTGAATACTTTCCCATTTCTTTCCTTCAGTATTAAGCCCACAAACACCTTAGTCCAGCACTCAAGTACAAAACGTCCTACCTATGCCAAACTCTCTAGACTCTTTGGCCTTTCACATGCATTCACTCAGTACTCCAGGAATATCCATCTACTCATACATTTTTGAAAATACCCTATTTTTTTTATTGCTCTATGACCTGCCTGTACAAAGCTATACTTAATCTCCTCTGATCTAAAAGCTTGCAATAGCTATTGCACTAGTCTATCCCCAGCACCAAAGTGTGTTTGGCATGTAGAAGGTGCTCAGTAAAAATCAATTGACTAGATCGATGAGTGTTGCTCTTCCTTTCTGCCATGTGATACTCTTGATACCTCACCCCCATGACCTGAATGGTCAAGTTCATGTGTGCTGTTTTTTCATCAGGACCTCTGATAATCATCATCCGTTACACCATGATTAACTATTTTCATAGCTATCTCCTCTCCTGGACCTGAGAGATTTTGGAGGGCAGGGACAATGGTGACCGTGTAACTCTCACACCAAGAACATTGCTGCTATATAGGATTCATCACTATTCATGCACAAAACTGATACAAATCCATGTTGCCTGAAAAAATTAAAATATAAACTAAAAGTGGAATATAATATAAAAATAATAAATAGAATACACAAATATATAACAATTTAAAAATAAACTAAAATAAACATTTAAATACAAATTATATAAATACATAAATTTATTAAATATAAACCTATATAAACAAAAGAGTCACGAGTTATAAAAGTATCATTTAGTTATTTTCAATCAAGAGAAAAGTCCTCTTAAATTCTAGGATTTTAATGGCTTCTAAGGCAGGCCATAGAAATAAAGAACAATAAAAATATACGTACACTATTCTTTTACTGAGTGATTCTGTCATTTAGATATTTGAGTAAAGTCTACTGACAAAGTAAAATAAATAAATAAATATAGAATCAAGGCAAAAGTAAGCAGTAATTTAACAGATAAAATTCCTGGGAGAAGGTCTGCTGTATTGAGAATTGTTGTTAGAATTAAGTAAACCTTAGTTCAAATTTTGTCTCCAACATGCATTAGCTGTATTTAGAGACAGTTTACTTGAATTCTCTGAGCTTCAGTGTCTTCTGCTGTATAATGGAATTAACACTATCTGCCCTGATAGATGTTGTAAAATTAAATAAGGACTCAACAGCATCTGACACATAAATATGTACCCAACAAATTTTACACTTCATCCATGTATCTGACACTGAAATTAAGACATATATGAAGATAATGATACCTTTAATGGAAAAAATTAAACAATAAAGAGTGATTACTCTTTAGGTAAAATAGATCTTATCCAGCTGAGGCAGAAAATTTTTATCCCCAAACTGGATACCGACTAGTTGATTTCTAACCACAATTCTAAGATTTATTCTATTTTTAAGACAAAGCATATAATCTTCTTCCCCTAATTTTATCTCTTGATCAGTATTGACAAGTAAACATTCAAAGTTTTAAATTTACCAATACATTATAAATCACAACAAAAAAGAACAATGTTTTAATTTCTAGTTTTACATAATTTAAAAAGACTTAGCCCTGCTAAGAAAAGCAAATGGGAGCCCTAAATGTTTGGACGTCTTACTTTGAATATTCAGAACAAGCTCTTACAAAGGCTTGCCCCTTTTCCCCTCCCTTGAAACAATCAACAAGAGCTGTAACTCCGTTTTGCCTCCCTTGCCTTTCTGCTGTGCATACCCGCCCTAGAGAAGTGAACATTAGATACAACATCTCGTCAAGAAAAGGCTGGAAACATATCATAGATAATTACCTTTCTCTTGGAGAGATGAAGTCTGCTCCTTCTTCTAGGTTGCATGGAAATATGACATTTGAGATTTTTATAAATAGAAGCAATAATTCTGAAACAAAGCAAAAATAAAGCATAATAAGAAGAAGCTGGTAGTGAGAAACAAAAAGGGAATTATTATTGTGATTATTTAGTAAACTGAATTTAGACTAGGAGTGACACTCAAGATACATCCATTACCAGAGTTTCCATTTGCTACATGCCATCCTAAGCAATAACATACTGCTATTCCATTGCTAATTTTAGCTTGAATAATATAAATTATTTCTTATGTTCAATTTTCTTATTTGATATGACAATTTAAAAGAAAAGTATACCTCTGAACTTAGTGTGAGAACTGGCATACAATATGCCTTGCCTATAGCAAGGGTCAATCTCAATCCTCCCCACTACCCCCGTGGTAATTGTAACGGTTATTGTTTAACCAGGTTTTGCATTTTGTTTCTTGTTTAAATCAATGCTGCTTAAAAAAAAAAGCAAAAAACTTGTTCAACTTACTTTGTACATTTTTAAAAACCAGTGCAAATTAGGGTTCCTGTCAAGAAAAGAAAATAATTTGAAAAATGCTGACATTACAAAATACATAAAATACCAGCTATAACTGATGTGATTATCTTTGGGTAGGTAATTTCAGAACTTTAGTGAATATTTTTATTTTAGCGTAAAAAGAAATGTCCACTTTTTACACAGGTATTGAATTCTAATACAAAACATTATTGAGATATTAATTTAAGTATTCTATAAATAATTTGAGTAATGATTGTATTTATTAGAAACATAATTTTGGAAAAAAGACTTCACTATTTTTAATATGTGAAGTGGAGAATAGTTCAATAACCTTGACTATAATCAAACTTACTTGGTAAATAAGTAGAGCTTTATGGAAGGGGAAACTTTGCAAGACCAAACACATTTATCCTGTGATGTTATAAACATGGTCCTAATAATGTTATTTTATTTAAAATCTCAATTTTCAAAAGATTACATGAACAAGAATGTCTTGTTCACATAAATGAACATTTAGGTTCAGCTTAAAAGTAGCATGCCTCCAGTTCAATTTTTTTTAGGAAATAAGCATTTATTACTTATCTTCTTTAGAAATGCAAAATCAATTAAAGAAGTGGCATATTCCTTTAACTTCAGCTCAAAACCAAGACTCTTTGTTTTGGGGAAAAGTTCACAAAATCATAGCAGTTCACACTGCAAGCCACATTCAGTTATCGTAGGTTTTATAGATACTGTAAAACAGCTGTTTGAAAAAATACTGTTGAACTTCAGGTCTTCTAAAAGTCCCATGATCTTAAATTGCACCTTATATTTTATAACATTTAATAACATTTCTCCTTCTTTGAGCCCCAATGCTTAGAAAGCCATCTAAATGTGTTCAAGAAGAAAGTATTACATACTGTAGATTCACGGAAACATAAACAAAGGTCTTTAAAACTAATGCTTAAGAACAAGCAGTTTCATGAAAATAAATTTTTCTTATAACTGGAAGTCTGTTTACAGCTACATAAAATAGAATTATAAATTAATTTCTTTAAAACCTTTAATTAAATGAAAAATTGTTTACAACATTTTCTCTATAACACGAATGAACATGATATTTCAGGTTTGTTAAAAGAAAATTGGCATTTAAAATATTAATAACAGTTATGTTCGTAGCCAAATTAGGAGAATATTAAGTAGAGTAAATAAATTCCAAAGACTTCTCTCATATTTTCTTTAGCCATCTTTTCATTATCAAAATAATGATTATATTTTATATTAATACACATTTGTAATTAACGATTACACTAATACATATAGTTTATTGACTAATACTAGATACTGTTCATAGACTAAATACTAGATACTGTTCATAGACTAAGTCTAGATTCTGAGCATATCCTCCGAGGGAGCTCGCTCTAAATTTCAATACTTCTTTATTATAAGTAATAAAAGCAGTGTCTACTCCCCAAAGAGAACTCCAGAATGACATTTTTTCCTGACTGTAGCCGAGAGAACATGATCTTGACAGGTTTAGTTGTATCTTGGAAGGGAGGTTTAAGGCTGATATTTTTAAGTTCTGGGATTCCCTTGCCAGTAGTTTAAGGCATATGTTTCAATGTGGGATTGAACTGGGGTTATTAGTCAGAGTTCTCAATATAATAGTTACAGATTGGAAGACACAGGGAGGAAGGGAGTGAATCTTGGTGTATAAACAGTTGTTTGATATACACGTGGGTTTGACCAGTTGAGTGATCTATTGTCTTGGGAAAGGGGTTGGTTGAACACTTTATTGTTTAGATAAATAGCTTTTTTCTGAGCTTACAGAAGAAACAATAAAGTTATATCTACTTTACAGTCTTATCTTTCTGAGTAACAATTCTCTGGGATAAATTTTTAAGTCTTGTGATGTAAGCTTAGACCTGAGAGTTAAATTCTGGGACCCCAGGGTTATTAGTTCTCAGTACTTAGAAATGATAACAACCATCACTGGATACACACACCAGGAGCAGAACAAGAAAAGAGAAAAAGATTCTCTCATGTAAATGTAAAAACAATCTTATATTCTTATGCTATAAAAAAATATAACAAAGTCAGGATAGTTGCTAGGTAAGCACATCACACACAATCCCAGAAGCCTTCCACCTGGGGAAAAGTATAATATGAACCACTTGAGGAATTTCTGTCAAATATTTACCTCAAATTATTTTCTCTTTCTGAATTTTTGAAGAGAGGCATTTTAATGATGAACAATGACATTCATATTGGCCATTATATCTTTGGTCTTCACTTTGTTAAACTGTATATTAGATAAAACTGAAATACATACCTATAAACTCTAAGATATTTCCAAGTGTTCAAATGGATATACCAATGCAGGTGCTGAGCATTCATGTGACTGAAAGGTCACATGGGGTCTGCATCAAAAAATCAGCTGGGTATTAAAATTAGCCACAAGTTAGCTTGTTTTTAGAATCCATTGTCTACGCATAAGAAATATAGATTCATGAAATAAAATGGCATTTGGCCGCCTAATAATGTGTTTGAAATTATTTTCTTCAGAATACTCTTTACATTTAAGAAACAAGTTGCATGTGTGAATACTTCCTCTCCTTTCTGTCTTTCCTTCCCTCCTGTTTTCCTTCACTTCCTCCCTTCCCTTCATTTCTTAATTTCTTTCCCTTCCCTTCTGAGGAATAGTGATGTCTTCAGCTCTCACGAGCCACTGTACGAGGGCTGTGGAGAGATAGGAAGATGAATCCGAACTATGTATATAGACTTCTTATGGTCTTTTCAATAATTTACTTAGCTGTTTTACATTTTATTAAATATAGCACTGAAAGCAACATCTGTCATTGTCAGCTACTACCTTTAGGTGAGTTTTGTAACATCTCTGCAATGAGACCACATGCACTTCTTATGAAATATTGAAAATAGTTTGTTCTATCACTTCTCCTACTTCAGGAGCTCTTTGGAATTAGTTAAAACCTCTTCTTCTGTCCATCTATGTAAACTATCTATGCTTCTTGCCATGACAAGTTTCTTTTTGATAAGTGATACCATTTAAATGATAAGGTAAAATTCTCACCAGAACTTTCAGAAATAAGGCCAACCTAATTGTAAATATGTACTTTACGTTTCTTGAATAAAATGATAGTATTACTCCAGTGCTTTTCATTTGGGCTTTATTTTATTTATGGGTTGAGATAAAAATTTAATCAAAAATGAAAAGAGGGGCTTCCCTGGTGGCGCAGTGGTTGAGAGTCCGCCTGCTGATGCAGGGGACACGGGTTCGTGTCCCGGTCCGGGAAGATCCCACATGCCGCGGAGCGGCTAAGCCCGTGAGCCATGGCCGCTGAGCCTGCGCGTCCGGAGCCTGTGCTCTGCAACAGGAGAGACCACAACAGTGAGAGGACCGCGTACCACAAAAAAAAAAAAGAAAAGAAAAGAAAAGAAAAGGCATATAGAACAGGCATAGGTAGAATGTGTAACTGATCTGACACCATTTGTCTAACTGTAACTTCGTATAGCATCTGTAATTCGATTGAAGCATCTTAATCATTGGTCTACTTCTCTTGTTTATTCTAGTGCTATTACTACTATTACCAAATTAGAAGTTAGTTCTTGTCACCTCGACTGGTGTTTGGTATTCACTTGGGGGAGGAGGGTTATAATAGTTCACTGACTATTAACTACTAAAATGCATGATGCAAACAGAATAATAATCACATTCTCATCTATAAACGATGATTGAGAGTCCCATATTAATGTAAATTATTCTGGCAAATTCTACATGCCTTCATGAAAGGAAACACTTCACTGTGATCAACTAATGCTATTGGAGCTTCTCAAATACTCATTATTGTCTTCCCATCCTTTATAATAATCACAGTTAAATTATTTACATGTTATTTTTTTCTTTCAGAAATGAGTGCATTAAAGACATTAAGTCTGCTCAAATAAATATCAATAAATTAGTCTTCCTATTTTTGCTCATATCTTTCAGTTCTTAGATAAGGCAATTGGTTCACCATCATCCTAGGCTGGTGTCACCATCAGTGTGGTGTCCCAATATATGACATATATCAACAGCACAGTGTCTGATACAACCAAATAAACTGGTACCTAAAATTGTTTAAAAGAGTAAACTTTTGAATAAAAACTGTGAGGCACACTGGAATCTATGGTCATGTCAGCTTGGACAAATCTCAATCCATTCTGGGTAAAAGTAAAATTAATGGCATAGTCCCATACTTTCCACTTCACAAATGTCAGGAAATATAAAGTAAGTGCTTCAGAAAAAGACACTTTATAAAACACAGACTATCATTATTTTTTAAATGATTAAAAATCATATTTTCAAAAATAGAGTAAATTTCTAAATATATATATGTATATAAATTCAAACTTCAGACATCTGTGGTCTACCTATATAATCAAGGAAAGTAATCAGGAAAAATGAATATTCTAAGAGTTCTAAGCAAACTACTCTCAAATATGCCACATTTAACGGTATGGAATGAAACACAGGTCAAGATTCAAGAACCATGGGGAAGCTTACATGTTTATCAGGTTATCATGAATGTTATAGAAAGATAATATCATTGAAAGAAGTGAGAATTAGAAATATGAACAGAATTCCCATTTCACTTTCTTAAATTTTACACTAGTCAGCTACATTTAAAAAGGAAAACTAGGATCCCATTTTTATCTACAAGGAGATAAAATTAAAATATTATAATATGCGAGTTTTAGAAGATTCAACCTTTGGAAAATAGCATACTAACCCTATAAATTTATTACAAAAATAATCGTATCAACTTGGGTAAATTGTAATCAATTTAATGCAATCAGTATATTTTGGATTGCATTCATGAGTGATACAGAAAGACGGTAAGATTAGAGCTTACACTCCCATCATATAAAAAGGGAATACACTTTCATATTGTTTCTATTTTCAAAGCAAGTGTTCAACTCTAAAATCATAAATCAAATTTTTTCCCCCAACAGAAAAAGAAAGTCTGAAGTCTGTTCCCAAAAAATCAGTTTTGATAAACATTTCAACTTTAGAATAAGAATATCTAACTAAAACCAATTTCAGAGGAATGCTATGAAAATTTTTTTCCAAGATGCTTTATGACAAAGATACACTGTTCTTAGAGGCATTGATATTAGACACTAGTATAAGGCTTGAATCAGAATTAATAGTGTCCATTAAATTTTCCATAGCAGAAGTTCAAAGTACTAAATACACCAATGAGACTTGGATCATTAACCATTTAATTTTAAACCTTTTTTTTTTTCTAAACATGGCCCTCAGACAATGTTCTACATCTCTTACAAATAAATACATGCTTTATTTGTAAGTTTGGGAATTTATAACACTGAGCAAAGAATTGTTATGCAGGAATCCATATGCATCCTTAAAAATGTATGTGTACTCTGACTTGCTGTAAGAGAGTTACTCACTGTTTAATTAATATTAAGTCCTGTTCTTTATGATCAAGAGATTCCTTTTTCGTATTCTTCCCTTAGAAGGCCCATAAACTACATCTCATACTAATGAAGCTAAGGTTTTCCAGGAAGCCTAGAAGTATTCTTATGTCAATTCAAAGCCTTAATAAAATTAGTTTTCACAATAAATATATTTTTTCCACGTATAATATGGAAAATTGTGTAAATGCATATGTTAATTTCATGAACAACATGACATGATCTTTCAAACAAATGGATGTATGTTTTTATATCACATTTCTGGGGGTTTTAGGCAGTGTGTAAGAACAGCTAATGCTAGTAACTATGTGTCAGGCTCCAGGTATGATTCTGTGTAAATGCTTTACTTGCTGATCTCATGTAACCTTGCTTGCAGCTCTGTAGGAGAGAGGTCTCTTTACTGTCCTCATTTGTAAAATGAGGAACTAAGGCCCCTGGAGAACAGGAAAACTGGCAAAGGTTACAGAGCCATAATTGGTTGAACCAGGCTTTGAAGTGAGTTAGTTGAACTTGAGAACCTGTGCTCATAACCAGGAGAGTGTATTTCTCGCTCTGTAAAATATTAAATGTTCCTTGGTCAACGCTAGAGTGCTTGAATTATCTAGAGTGCTTGAAAGAGGTTTTCAAAATAGCTCTCCATCTTGTCTGCATAGAGTATGTAATGTATTTGATTTTCACTAGTACATAGAAGCCAGATTTGCTCTTGGCCTTGGCAGAATTGTGAAAGAAGAGAGGTGGGCATACCTCCCCTTCCTTTTCAGCTCCCCTCTTCTCAGGGTGTCCAGAAATTCTCCTAAAACCCCAGCTCTTTTTATGTTAATATACCCTTGCTCTTAGGCCACTGTTAACTAATCTTTCTGGATAAAACATTGAAAACTTTCCTGATATATTCTGTTCCATTTATTTAACGTTCAATCCAATTAAGCTGTTCCCAAAAAATCAGCCATTTTAGAAAGTAATAACTTTCTTCAAAATCCAGTTATCATTACTTTTCTTTTCGGCAAGGGGTTGAGATTAAAAAATAAAATAAACTTTATATGGTCCAGTCTCTGACTGACCTGCAGGGAATATAGAGTCCCAGAGGGCAAGGAGAGGAGTCCATATCACACTTCTCAAAATGAGGTCTAAATAGGCCCACGGGACAGCAGTGGGCTGGGCGTGAGCCAGTGTGGGCGCTAAAAGCCACAGGATAAATACCTTACTCCTTCCAGAAACATGGACTTTACTTGGTAGCAATCATTTTAAACATTATTTTTCATTTTAAAAAGTGATGTCACCAAATCAGATGTGCTATTTACATGATTTTTAAAGAATAGAACAGAGCCTTGAGACAAATTTTATGATTTTACCTTCTGAAGGCTGCATTCCTAAATACCTCCTTTCTTTCCCCAGGATAAAGTCAGGATTTCCTGACCTCAGAGTCTTTAGGAGAACAGGTTGAAAATTACTTGATCAGGAACACATGAAAACTGAGAAATAAAGACATTTTCCAATTCATTGTACAATAATCTGTTTTTAAGTTAACTCTAATTGGACAAAATATACTCTGATACTGACAGACTGAAACATGCCTCTAAATTTAGTTAATATTATATTGAATTAGGTAGAAAGAGGGGGAATCTATCGTCAATATTGGCCTCTGTGCAAATGGTCACATTTAGTAAGAGCTGTGATATTTGAGAGATAAAAGAAAAACTAAAGATCACTTGGTCCAAGTTTACATCTTTCAAATAGGGATAAAAGTGAGGTGAGGGGCTTCCCTGGCGGTCCCGTGGTTGACTTCCCACTTCCACCACAGGGGGCACGGGTTCCATCCTTGGTTGGGGAACTAATATCCAACATGCCTCTAGGCACGGCCAAAATGTAAAAAAAAAAAAAAAAAGGGAGGTGAAATGACATGATTCAAGTTATGGTGCATACTATAGCTACTGGTTAACTCAGACCTAAAATCCAGGTCTGCTTCCCCTTTCATTCTCTTTTCTAATGTTTTATGAATTGAATTCTTGTAATCTAGTTAATTGAAAGTGCTATGCATCCAAAGCTGCATACCTTATTCCCTTTTTTTTTTTTGATGGGCGGGGGGCGGGGGGGGTGGTGGAAATCTTTGGCCTCCAAACAGAAAATCAAGCAGCCAGGAAAAATAGCTACTGTGTGTTGACAACAGAGGGGTATCTATGTGGCCCCTCACTAATGCAAACAACTCTAGTGGATAGAGCAGGAATAAGAAGAGAATGGTTACCCTAGCATATGATAGTTATCAATCTTTAATGAGAGAAAATTGTGGAAGTGAAACTGAAACTGGGAGAATCAGAAGAAAGCTTCCTCCTCTGTCAATTCTTGATCTAGTTTTGCCCTGGGTTCAGCCTCTATCTATTAAAGCAGTGACTTAATCTGTATATACGTTAATTTGCTCATTGTAAAATAAAGCACATAGAGTAGATATTACACTTGAATTTCATCAAAAGCCCAAGAAGCAATGATTGTATGACAAACTATGTTACCTTCTACTTCTTAACATCTATAACGCTATGATCACAAATAGCTTCTTATTTCTCTAAACATTTTGATGTTTTAACACTTTCCTATTATTTAGGGATTTTAAAAAAGGACTGGACTGCACAATTATCTAACATACTCCAAAAAAATAAATATAAAACATGCCTAAAAAACATGGATGGAATCATCAGAACCTCACTGGCCACCTAATGGCCACTGCAAAAATGGAAACAGATGGTCTCAAAGAATCAGATATGTTCTCAGTGTTAACCACTCCTAAGAGGCCATGCTCCAAATAAAAGTTTGTCTAATAACAATTTGAGATATCATAATAAAAGAAGACATTTGAAAACCAAAGCACTCACTACCTAAAGTGAAACATCTGTAGTTGTGGAATTACAAGCGTGTTGAGAGCTGTCAGGAAAAATATTTGGGGATGGATATTTTTGCCAGTATCTTTTTCACACCATGTAAGTGATAACATTTTCTGCTTATGTATATGTGATGTTTTGGCCAAAGGTTACAGGTCCTACTTTATTTTTACAAAGTAGGACCTACTTTTATCATAACCAACAAGAGCAGGCAAAACATAATTTTCTGATTGGAAAACTGTTCATCTTTGGTTGGAGAAGGATCAACATGTTGCCAGAGTCATCACTGTATCCTCTATGACCAGTTTAGCTAACATTTAATTTTGGGATGCTTTAGTTGTGACAGATACAGCCAGAAATACCAGTGTTCCCATGATTTATATTCATTCATCTAATAGCCTCCTTCTCAACCAGGTTTAATTCAAGACAACTAATCATTTAATTTATGAACCCACAACCAAATAATATGATTAATTAAATAAATACATACTGAGTTCCTGCACTGTTCTAGGTTCTGTGTATGCTTAGTACTAGAATACAATAACAAAGACATCAGTCCCTGTCTTCCTGTTGTTTCAAGACTGGCAATCACTCTGTTTTACCAGCTTGATCTCTTTCTACCCTAGTGACCTGGACAACATGAGTGGTGAGGCTTGTTCTCCTCATTTCTTCAAAGACTTAGAGTAGAAGCAGGCCTAAGAAAGAATACCACCTGTTCTTATTTGTTCCTCTGGTTTTTAATCGTTCCAGTATAAGAAGAAAGAGACCAAAAAAGAGACCTCCTCCCTTAAAACCCAAAGCAAAGATGGCCTACACCACCTCCTACCTTTACCTTGTCTTATTCTCCTAATGTTAGGGGGGGCATCCCAAGCAGGAAGTAACTCTATTCCCATGCTGCCCCTTTATCCTCATGAGCTGGAAACCAGTAGAGGAAAAGAAGTGACCATAAGGAAGAATAGTTTCTATATCTTACATTTGTCCTGTCGTATTCTATATATTGCGTTTGCCAAAGGGTTTGTTCGTTTTTTTCCATAAGATGTCTCTAGTAGTGCTTGATTGTCTTTAACTTCATTCAAAACAATTTTGTTAGATTGTATTGTGACAGCTATCATACCAGTGTGCATTTAAAAAAAACTTATCAAAATTGATGAATTTTTGTGTAGCCATTTTAATATTGAAGATGGAAGAAAAAAAGCAACATTTTCAGCATATTATGCTTCATTATTTTAAGAAAGGTAAAAAAGCAACTGAAACAAAAAAAAAAGATTTGTGCAGTGTACGGAGAAGGTGTTGTGACTGATCGAATGTGTCAAAACTGGTTTGCGAAGTTTTGTGCTCGAGATTTCTTGCTGGACGATGCTCCACAGTCGGGTAGACCAGCTGAAGTTGATAGCGATCAAATGGAGACATTAATTGAGAATAATCAACATTATACCACACGGGAGGTAGCCGACATACTCAAAATATCCAAATCAAGCATTGGAAATCATTTGCACCAGCTTGGTTATGTTCATCGCTTTGATGTTGGGTTCCACATAAGTTAAGCAAAAAAAAAAACCTTCTTGACTGTATTTCCGCATGCGATTCTCTACTGAAACATAACAAAAATGTTGCATTTTTAAAACAAATTGTGATGGGAAATGAAAAGTGGATACTGTACAATAATGTGGGATGGAAGAGATCGTGGGGCAAGCGAAATGAACTACAGCCAACCACAGCAAAGGCTGGTCTTCATCCAAAGAAGGTGATGTTGTATATACGGTGGGATTGGAAGGGAGTCCTCTATTATGAGCTCCTTCTGGAAACCCAAATGATTAATTCCAACAAGTACTGCTCCTAATTAAACCAGCTGAAAGCAGCACTCAACGAAAAGTGTCTGCAATTAGTCAACAGAAAACGTATAATCTTGCATCAGGATAACACAAGACCACATGTTTCTTTGATGACCAGGCAAAAACTGTTACAGCTTGGCTGGGAAGTTCTGATTCGTCCGCCATATTCACCAGACATGCACCTTCAGATTTCCATTCATTTCGGTCTTTACAAAATTCTCTTAATGGGAAAAATTTCAATTCCCTGGAAGACTGTAAAAGGCACCCGGAACAGTTCTTTGCTCAAAAAGATAAAAAGTTTTGGGAAGATGGAATTATGAAGTTGCTGGAAAAATGGCAGAAGGTAGTGGAACAAAATGGTGAATACTTTGCTCAATAAAGTTCTTGGTGAAAATGAAAAATGTGTCTTTTATTTTTACTTAAAAACCGAAGAACTTCTTGGCCAACCCAATAATTTTGTTTCTTCCACCAAACTTTGCCCACTATTGTGAATTTCTTTCATTTGCTCCTGGTGCATGTCATGTCCCAGCAGAGAAGGAGAGAGGAAAGTGGAAGAAGGAAGAAGTGCAGGAGAAGCAGTGACCAGTCAGAGAACCCTGGAGCCTCCCTCCAGGCTCAAGGCTAGTCCATGTGGACCACAGCATGTAGCATGCTCTGGAGGTAGCCTGAAAAACCATGGAGCCAGCTTAAGGAAAGACTCCAGGAAAGCAATGAAGATGATTTTCTTCCCATTGTATTCTAGACAGCATATTATTCACGCTGTTGCTGGTGCCAAAGGATAAATTATGCTGTCTGAATATTCTCGACAGAACAGAAGCGATAATAGCAAACTGAGTTATACAACATTCTGAACAAAATTCAATAAGGCATGTAATAGACCAAATCAACTCCAAAGTTAAGCTTAAGAAAAACGCCTCTGCTCTCAGTTGTGTGTTTGCATGGTATAACTTATTTTCTTTTCTGGAATAAAGTCAATGTGAGAGCAGCTACGACATCACTAATCGCCTACATCACAGTAAGCTCCATCACACAGACAATTTGTATTGAGTAATAGGGTTTAAGGAGGGATTCAGATAAACTATGGCAGGAAACGTGTTTGGCTGATAAATTCATCATGATCGCTGTCTTCTTAATATTTGTTGAACAAAGGAATAGTTATACTGTTGAGATACTTTGTCAACTACATAGTGTACAGCTATGGATCCGTAGTCATTTAGAGAAATAAATAAGGTTCTCCCATTGAGATTCTCAGTTTTCTTCACTTTAAAGCAAAATATGGCTAATAGGAAAATTGATCATCAAGATACTCTCATTAATTCTAAGTTGTCTACATTTTTTATTATTACTTGAATTTGCATTCTAGTTGTTACATTATAAAGAGGGTTTGTTATGCATATGTGTGTTTTGTGTTTATGAAAATGATGCTAAACCCTCATTGAAATAAGATCTTCTATTCATTTTACACATAGGCAGTGTTCAGTGCTTCATATTCATGCCAGCCTCAAAATTTTTAATAAAAAGAAATAATAGAAATAAAAAAGATAAAATAGAAATAAAAATAAATAAGAAATAAAAAAGAAATAATAAAAAAAAAGAAATAACATAAAAACCTGAAACAGTGAAAAGCCATACTTCATGGGCATCAACTTCTGATGCTTTGAAGCTGCTTTCCTCTCTAATAGGATCACATTGATAGGATGCAGCAGCTGCTTTTGGGAGCAGGTTATAAAAACTCGGAGAACCGTTAGGAGTTAGAAGAAAAGAAACAATAAGGAGAGAGAAGTTGTTTAGTGAATTCTTTTTCAGTGCACATTTCACTGTCTGTTCTTCAAGCAGGTTTTTGCTTAGGAAAATAGAATAACCCTATAGGATTTCATGGAGAGCAATTACCTGAGGTCTACGCAGGAAGCACAGGTTTAGAACAGCTCACAGTGACTCATAAAAAAGGTGCTCCACTTTCAGGCATGATGTGATTTGATACTAGAAAGTGGTGGAAATTTTGAAAAAAGATATATAGTTGGAAGAATCTCTGAGAGGGGAAGAGTAGGATGAATAATAAACAGCAAAGGAAATGGTAACTTCATGTATCAAACTCAACTGCACATTTGAATGTTCACTTGGACCAGCACCTCAGATGCACCATATCCCTAAAATGAATATATTATCTCCCCTGAAAAACTGCTTCCTCTCATAAATGACTTATCTCACTAAACCAAACCCACTATCTTCCCTGTTGCCTAGCCCAGAAACTTAGAGGTTATCCTCAGCCACACACTCTTACCCGCTACATCCAAGCAATCACCAAATCTTTTTTTTTTTTTTTTTGCGGTACGCAGGCCTCTCACTGTTGTGGCCTCTCCCGTTGCGGAGCACAGGCTCCGGACGCGCAGGCTCAGCGGCCATAGCTCACGGGCCCAGCCGCCGCGCGGCATGTGGGATCTTCCCAGACCGGGGCACGAACCCGTGTCCCCTACATCGGCAGGCGGACTCTCAACCACTGCACCACCAGGGAAGCCCTACCAAATCTTATAGGAAACAAAACATTGCCGTAGTCGTTAGATTCTGCCCAGTTGCCTCTCTTCCTACCACCTTGATCTAAGTAAAACCATGACCTCTCTTCCAGATTCTTGCAATAATGACCTAACTAGTTTCCCTTTCTCTGTTCTTGTTCCCTTCCACTAATCCATTCTCCACATTAAAGCCAGGGTGATCTTTTTGAAATGCATATTTGATCCTGTCTGTGACCTGCTTAAAACCCAATATTTTTGAATAAAATAAAATCTTCCTATTAGGTTCTTCTTAAGGCCACACCTTCTTCCCTAGATACATCTTTCAGCACTCCCACACTTAATCCTATACTCCATCCACACTGCAAGGCTTCCAGTGCAGTCTTTTAATGTACTGTGGGCTTTATTTCACTGCTGACAATTGACAGGATTCAATCTGTATCTCTGATTTAACAGTTTGTCATTTAAAATATTTTTTATATCCTGTCAGAACCTGTTTGATTGGGTGGAAGAACCCTGATGTAGTCATGGTGAAAAAAATTCTTTTCTATCATAAAGTCTATGCTACTTTGCATAAACTTCACATGTAATTTGCATGTGAGTCGGTAGCCTCTTTGGACCAGTGTCACTGTGGGATTATTAAATTCAAAGAATTACAGAGTATGAATCAAAAATAAATGTAATTCCCATCTTTGCTCTCTTCTCTCAGAGGACACTGACAGGAGACTCAATAGACGAACACTAATTCTATCGATTTTCTCTCTTCCATCACCAAAAACCTACAATCACGTTTAGTATTCTCTTGCCTCCAGAGACCCACTCACTTTAAGCTCTGCACTGTGTCAGTAAACCTGGCCTCTCTGGGCTTGTTTTAGTTTCACTTGCCTCACGCATTATCCTGATTCTCTAAAAATGCATTCTCCAGGATTTGATGGAGCAAATGTGTAATGGAAGTAGGGAAATTGTGAAGACGCATACATTAAGGGCTTTTCTCCATTGCACATTCATAGTTTTGCCTCTGATACACAACATCTCAGTGGCACAATTGCAGTGATTCCCATGAGGTTGCATCAAGAGGCAGTCTAAAATTACAATGGAACACAGAGGGAACTGATTGAAATTCCAGCTTGCTAAAAAACATGGATAACAAAATGGAAGAAGGAGTTGACAAATAAAAAAGAATGGCACCCAGTTGAAAAGAGATTATAAATGAGATTCAAGCTCTGAATGAGCAGAGTCCTGCCTTAATGCTAAGGGGAACACAAAGCACTTTTTATTACAAAACTTTTTTTCCCCTTCCCTCAGCTTAAAAATGTGCTTGACTATTGCATTGTAGCAGATATGATAGATAGACTAACTAAATATCCATTTCAGCATCCTTCTTGTATGTCTTCCTGTGCTGTGTAAGCTGGGAAACTGAAATCTACATTCCCTAGATGTCCTTGCAGCTAAGTTTCAGGATGTGATTTAGGTTCTGCCAATCAGACACTTTCACTGAAGCTTGAAAGTGGAAGAGAAAATAAGTATACATTTTATAGTATTAATTTTTAGAGCCTAGTCTGGGCTTCATTTTATGTTCCCAGTCTCAGTTATACTTCTTCATTTGTTCCCATTCTTATTTATACTATTTATTTATTTATTTATTTTTATACCATCTTAAGAACTTTCTAGAGAAACCAATATTGAGCCTATACTTAGGTAGAATTTTGAACATCTTTTTGTTCAATGACATTAAAATGCTATCTCATAGATTACAAAGATTTGTAAAATCTTGGCTAATCTAAGGCCTAAAAAAGTATCTTGTTCTAATCTATAACCATCTAGCTCTTGGAGATGTTTAATACTTTTATATGTTTTTAGCTATTTATAAACCTTCATTGGAAAATTGCAATTCCTATCCTTTGCTCATTTATCTATTAGAAAATTATGTTTATATTTTGAAAGCATATTGGCATTATTTGGAGGACATTATCTATTGCTTTGTTTAATACATATATCTACCCAACTTATTTTTCCATTTTTAATAGTGTCTGTTTTTTAAACTAGTATTCAAAGGAGTTTGTAACCAGGGAAATAGGGAAGGCATATCATTAAACACTACAATGAAAAGACATAAAGCAAAACAGCTCAACACTTTATACGACATTTATAATGTTTCTTCATTGAAAGATGGAATGAACATTGAAAAGGGTACAAGCCTAAAACAGATGAGAAAGAAAACTTAAAACACGCATCTAGTAATTTCAAATGAATACAAATTTCCTGAATCAGGTATTACAACTGTTATTAGTATATGCTTTCAGTACTGTGAAGGAAAAGAGAAACAACAGAAGACTAAAAATGAGAAAATACTGCTCCCAATCCCAAGAAGGAGAAAATGGTAGTATGTGAAAAACTATACAGTGAGTTTGATATGTCCTAGAACAATCTTAACTTTGAAAACTAAATAGATGATTTGTGAATATTTAAAGTAGAGTGACCTATAAGAACCATGACAGTTCTAAATTAGCATATTTCTCTTCCACTCAGATAACAAACTAGCAGATAAGGAAATTCCACCTTGTTGGGTTTTGACTGAATATTTGGCACGTCTCTCATAGGTCATTGCTGTCAGGAAGAATAAGTACGGACTGCTGTGAAAATTTGTAGTTGTCTGAACAATATTTCCCTTTAGAACTTTGATCATTTAGTTGAGAGAACGTTCTTAAAGCAGTGATCATCAAACTTTTTTGTTTGGAACAGAGAAAGGAATATAAAAAACAATTTGGAGTATTCATCTATATTTATTCACATATAAATTATTCATATATTTCAATGCTAAAATTATGTTGTGTATAAAACCTATACAATGGTGAAATTGACAAGAATGATATAAAGACTGAGCAAATTAACATTTGATTCATGAACGAACATGCAAAAATTGCATTAACCAAAATATATATTATTAATAATATTCTGAATGCTTCCTTTTTAAATGTCTTATTTGTGATGCTTTCACTGAACTATTAATATCCCAAGGCACAACATACATTTATTGCTGTGTTTTAGGATATAAAACTGTATTTGAAATAATCTCAGTAATTACAAAATTGGGGGCTAACTTCTTGTCCAAGCTGCTAAGAGTCTCATGATGTGTGCAATGTGCCTGATTATAAGGTTATAGTAAAAGACGAGTATCGGCTCTGCCTTTTCTTCTTCTTTGCTTACCTTTGCAAAATAATACATTTTTCCATTTGGAGTATTTTAGCAGAAATCTTTTAAGCTACTTGTATATTTAAATAACAAAGAAATCCACTTACAACACACAAACTGCAGTATGTGGCAATATACTAAATATGAATCAACTTTTTAGGCTGTCATCACCAAAACCTCTATGTTAGGTTATGTCTCATTCTTTCTGACATCAAAATTTAGTTGGATTGTGAGTCAATTAATATTATAACTATTTGTAAAAATTAATATTGTCTAATTGTTTAGATAAAAAAAATATAAGTAAAAGTCATTTAATATTATCTTCTCCATCCCAGTGGCTCAAATCATCTTGTAAAATCCTTGGGATGAGAGTGCCTCACTTTACAGACCATCATTTTTTATATTAATGGCTTAGCTAAAGACATATGAAGCATGATTATTAAATTCTCAGATGACACCAAATAGGAGGAACGATTAACATGCTAGATGAGGCCTTAATTAAATCCAAGCACAATCTCTCTCAAGAATGCGAATGGAAATGGGAGGGTACGGTTCAAATTTGCCAGTGACTGGTAGTTCAATCTTCATGGCATGGCATATGGCTAAAGAGAAGATAAATCTCAGAAAGAGGTTCGTCTGGGATGTTAGATGACAGGTCAAATAGGTAAATACCTAGAATGATAGACATTTTTATTGATATTGAGATACCGAGCACCTAGGAGGAGGATACTACTGTAATGTGTGTTTAAAGAGATCTCGTTTGTTTCACTCTACAAATAGGAGCCATTCACATTGGTTTTGTACATCTAAGCAGATTTACATATGATTATTATGAGCCTTATGATGCAATCAAGTTGCTTTGAGATCTATCAGGTTTTACCTCCATACATGAGCCTCCTTTCTCTAAGTATAACTTTTCTTGATTTTTTTCTGAAGACCTACATAGTAATTAAAAGACCTGAAGTTGTTTATGCTGAAAAATAAGTGTGGGAAAATACAAAATAGTCTTAAACTATATGAAAGACTGTTGAGCAGAAAAGAGATTATGCATAAGTTGGAAATTTCCAGAGGGTAGAACTAAAATCAATGAGTGGAAATTATTCTTTAAGGAAACATAAGAAAAAAATGTTTTTATAACGTTTATGGAGCTAGCCTCTAAAATAGTGCTCTGTCCTGTAAGGTGAGATTAACTGTTTATGCAGAAAGAATGGCCACTCAGTTATAGCATTTATATGATGATTTGCTCCACGGTGTGTGGAATGAATTTACTCATCTTTAAGAAATTTTCTTGCTATAAGATTCTGTGATTCTACAAACCAATTTATACTTATGAACAGTTTTATTTAGTCTTTGTTTGGTCTTCTGGCAGTTCTCTTTGACTTGTAGGTTTAAAAGATAACAGAAAAAGAATTTTCAAGTTCTATTACCATATTCACTAATTAAATCTTTTATTTAATACCATGTAAACAATTTAAAGCAAAAATTTTATTTTGCTGGTTCAAATACTACATTCTCCTTGCCAACTGAATAAACCCACAAGAATCTATTTATCTTTTTTTGCGGGGGGGAGGGATGTTCAAGTGATAAAACATAAGTGAAATAAATAATGTGAAAAAATAAAATATTTGTAGAGTTGGATGTTTGATGTTAAATAAACTTTAGGAACAAGAGTCAGAAATAACTCAATTTTTTATCTAAAAGCACAGCTAGTACCAAAAGTAAGTTTTTTACACTTATATAATTGTCTATCTCACTATGTGTCTATCTCACTATGTGTCTCTATTAATGTGGAAACAAAATTCAATAAATTTCACTCAAAACGTCCTTACTGTTGGTAATTTATTAAAATACCATTGTAGAATTTTTTCCTAAAGTTATATAATTATATTCTAAGGAAATGAAATCAGAAAGCCATAAAGAATTTTGAAAGAAAAGGTATGTTTTCTTGAATAGATATTTTAGCCAGATTGTTTTTCTCTCCTGTATCTAATTTTTTATAGTATGTTTTATGTCTTAACAAGGCAAAATTTGAACGTTAGTAAGTTCCACACATGACTTAAAGAGTATTAATAAATATTTGCTGATAGCAAGGAACATACTAGATACTTCTCAATGAAATTTTATGTTTCTATTCACATGTGCAGTAAAACTACATTATCAGCATAAACAAGATTTTTTTTTTTAACCTAATGGGAATTAAGATTTGCTACATGAAAAATAGTTAAGATCTCCATTTCAGCTCCTGGATTCTGATAGATTGAATTTTCCTTATTATTAAGAAAACACCCCCCCCCATTAAAAGAAAACAAAAAGCATCATTTAACAAAGACATCCTAAACCCTGAAAAGAGCACATTATTAAGTATAAAGTTTCTTGCACTTTGGCAATCTACAATGTGTACAGTAAATTTATAATTGTTGAAGAAGAGGCTTAACATTTGGTTGTTATCATTTTTTTTTCCTTATGAGAGTTAATCCCTGGGTAATCTGAGGAAGACTTTACCTTAGCCAAATTCTCCAGAATCGGCTTTCTTTAACTCATGAAATAACCTTTAAATGGTAATTAAGTGTATATATAGTTCAGTGCCCTCCAGTAATTCTACTTTTCTGCTAAATATAGGAACATAGCTTAACCCATCAAGAGATCATCATTAGAATCAACTGTTTATAATATCATTGAAATATTAAAGTTGTGGTATATTCACTCCTATTCACTCTATAGTAAGGAGCAAAATTCCTCAGTAGCAAAGCAGTGTTATTGTTTTATGGTGCTGTTTGCTTGGTTACTCTCAGGTTTTCTGTCTCCTACTGAAATAGCTTTACTGAATGTTTGACCCCAAAGCTTTCTCACTGGTCGATTTTTTTTCATATTGGAAAAATTCGAACTCTATAATTAAATTTAACAGATTCCCATTGGCAATTTCTATTTAATCACAGTAACAACTTTCATCTTCACTTTTTATTTTTCAGGTCATTAATGATCAAATTCATTAATATACTTTAGCAGTCATTAATTTGCCAGTCCATAGTACTTTGCTAAATAACTTGCTTCGTTATTAGTAAGCTTTGTCTTACATAAGAAAAGTCTATTTTGACTTCAATAATAATAATAGTTCGTCCACATTTATCTTAAGGAAAATGAAGTAAATAGATTTAGGAAGGCTGACAAATAAAACACAAAAAACAAAAAAAGAAGAAACAAAACAACAGCCACCAAAAAAAACCCCAAAACCCCCACCAAATTCTCTTCCCCCCAAAAAAAGCTTCACATTCAGATTAAAATTTAAAAAATCTTGATACGAAGTTCAGTGATATTTTAAATTCTCATTAATTTCTTGGAAACTTTTTTTAATGGAAAAGATAAAGTTATTTGTGGAAAGAAATGAATAAATTTAAGGTTAAAAATTACAGCCAGTTCATGCAATGCTTTTGCTAGAGACAGTAAGTATTACCTCTCTCCTCAAGATGAAAGAAAAGAATGTCAAGATCTGAAGAGTTAGACTGTTTTTCTTACAAATACAGAGGACTTGTTGCCTTTAAGGCTGCAACTGACCCTGGAATTTTTAGTAAGCCCTAATCAATCATAACTCTTGAAAGCAGCTATTAGGAAAGGCATACTGTGTGACATGAACTTTCCAGAAACTAGCACTGACAGCAGCTCTCTCTAAGGGCACTCATTTTCATCCTCTTTTCTTGAAAAAAAAAAAAAAGAGAGAGAGAGGAACAATGTGCATTCTTCCAAGTTCCTATTAAATAATTTGAGTATGTAGAATCAATATTTTATAAATAAGAATATTTGTGAACTGATTTAACACATGCAAAACAGACACAAATAAAGGCAGGCAAGCATCCACAGATTAAAAATAATTAGCATGATTCTTTCTTTTAAGGAAATCTAACCAGACTAATTTTAGCTTGTAATGTATGTCAATAAATGAAGATTTACAGAATCATATATATTAGAGTTCACTGATAAAGGATCAATTTAAAGCTGGTTTTGATTAGGATGGGTACAAAGGATGCTTATGCATTTTTAATTTCTATTTATTGATCAAGGAAGATAATCATACTACTTACATAAAACATAGAGAATGAAGATGGTTCAGCACAGGCATTGATACGTGATAATAAATAATCAGCTGTAAAGGAAAGAAAACAGAATTCTAGCAGGACATCCTTATACATAAACAAATGGCTTAGTAAAATTGCCCATAAATAATAAATCTCAAAAACAGGAGAGACATTTTTCTTTTGGTAATTGTATTAAGGGAATCAATAGTTTGTTTTGTGAATTCCTTTCTTTTTTCTTCCATTCCTCTTTATTCTGCCTGTTCATATATACAACTGGGCCAGGAAGCGAATGAGACAGTTTATTGTTGAAACGAATTAGAATATGTCATCCCCAAATATGCCATTTTGGCATAAGGATTATTTTGAGCTAAAGGCAACTGAGAAACAACAGATGCGTGTCCTCCCCCTTTCTGACTAAAAGCAGAGCATACACTTCCCTATTGAAAAGGTGACATAAATTTCCAGTTGTAAAGGTGTCCCCCTTTCCCATCCCAGGAACAGGAGAATGACTCTGGAGAGAACTCTTATTACCCAGAACAACTTGAGTCTGTATAACAAACCTTACTAAACAACCCTATCTACCATACATTTGCTATTGACATTCCCACAGCTGCCTCTAGGAACCCAAAGTCCCCTTTCCTTTGTCTAGTCACCTTTCCACAATTTATTGCCTTTTGTTAAAATGGTATACAAGTCCCCAAATCTAACTGCTTCTTTGGATTTTCATTTCTTTGCTGTGATGCTCCCATGAACAAAACAATGTTAATAAATTTTGTATGTCTTTTCTCCTGTTTATCTGTCTTTTGTCAGTTTAATTTGCAGGGCCCAGGTAAAAAACCTAAGAGGGTAGAGGGAATTTTTTTTTTCCTCCCCTACACTATCATTGTTTATCTAAGGGGTGACATGATATTAATGTCCTGAGAAGATGAGAACATGGTCAGTTTTCTATGTTTTAAAAAAATATCTAGTATACTATAGGTTAAGTGAAAGAGCTTTTTGTAGTTTAGATTTAGAAATTTTAATGTAAAGGATATGTTGATTCATAGATCCATTAAATTATTTCCTTCATTGTTCTCTAACAACAAAAATAATTCTCAATTACTTATGGTTACCGTGGGGGAAGGGTGGAGGGAAGGGATAGTTAGGGAGCTTGGGATTGACATGTACACACTGCTATATTTAAAAAGGATAACCAATACACACTAACAAACGCAGTAAGGTAGATAGCTAGTGGGAAGTAGCCGCATGGCACAGGGATATTGGCTCGGTGCTTTGTGACAGCCTGGAGGGGTGGGATGGGGAGGGTGGGAGGGAGGGAGACGCAACAGGGAAGACATATGGGAACATATGTTTATGTATGACTGATTCACTTTGTTATAAAGCAGAAACTAACACACCATTGTAAAGCAATTATACCCCAATAAAGATGTTAAAAAGGATAACCAACAAGGACCTACTGTATAGCACAGGGAACTCTGCTGAATGTTATGTGGCAGGCTGGATGGGAGGGGAGTCTGGAGGAGAATGGATACATGTATATATATGGCTGAGTCACTTTGCTGTGCACCTGAAACTATCACAACATTGTTAATCCAATATAAAATCAAAAGTTAAAAAAATTAATAATGCCAGGAAAAAAAATAATTCTCAATTAGTATCAAGAGTATAATTAATATAAATGAAAATCAAAGACTAAATTTGTTTGACATATCTCCAAATGTTTATTGCTCTGTTGACTCTGTATTGCATCATTTTTCAAATAAAATGTTGAACAAAAGATGACTATATAATAGAACCTCAAAGATTATTTTTTACGTAAATAACTAGGTGTTTGTAGGAAATTAGTATTATTTTCATAGTAATATATCTATAAAATATGTTATCTTTTATTTATGTATATAATCAATGTATGCAAGTAATATATAGGTTTATATTTGAATAATAATTCAACACAAACATATGTACTAGATATTATATGTGATATATATATGTAGATGAATATTTATTTATAGTACATGATATTATATATATATATATATATTTGATTCCTGTCTGTTGGTGTTTTAATCATCATGCATAATAAGCAGAAGCAACTAGATAGATAACAAATAAATTGAAGTTGAGAAAAATGATTTGCCAGGATTTTTAATCTGAAGAGTTTAAAATACCACCATTCTGTGAAATTTTAAACAGAAAGAGAAAACATAAGACAATTAATTTGGGGAGTAGAAGAGAGAGGGAAGTTCTACATCACTAGATACAAAATTATGAAAATCAAATATTTGCATCAATGAAAAGAAAAACAAGCTCTAATTCTACAGGAAATTTCTTCCTATGAAATAACTGTTCTGATAGTATTTTAGCAATCATGTTTAAACAATAATAATTATCCTGCCCTATTTTATCTTCTAAGATGCTTTCTGAAGTCATTTCTACATTTTTAAGATTTCTAGTCACCTATTTTGACATATGGCTATAGTTAAGACTAAAGTGTTTTGCGTCTCAGTGGGGAATTATTAGGATCTAAAGTTCTACAGGGAGGATTGCATAGACATATCCTGATTTCACTGGACTTGGAGTTCTCATAATACATGATATAACCTATTCTCTTGGAAATGGTACACAGGTTATGACATATTCCTAAGTCCTAAAAGTCACTAAAGTTTTTGATTTTCACTTTTTGATTTTTGGCCACACGCATGGCTTGCGGGATCTTAGTTCCTGACCAGGGATCAAACCCTGGCCCCCTGCAGTGAAACCCCGGAATCCTAACCACTGGACCACCAGGGAATTCCCCAGCATTTTTTATAATTGCATTTTTGCCCAATCTTTGCCTCAATTTCAAAATTCATATTTGCTATCCCAGAATGTCTTTTCTTATGGAGGTTCACTTTCTTTATAGGAAAGTTGTACACAATGAATATATCATCTCTTTTACATTTGATGAATTAATTCTAATTTGTCTTCAATTTTTATTGGGTTAATAGCTGAGTAATAGTCTATGAGACTATCAAAAAAATATTACATCAAACTCTTCTTCATCATTATAGTTTAAATTATAGTAGCATTGAAGCCCCAGAATCTAATATGAATATAAAATCAAAATCTATTCTTGATACTTTGTATCAATACAAGAAGGCACAATGTGGCTATCTCCAAGAAGCAATTTTTTAAGATTATCTTTGAAAAAAAAAAAGATTATCTTTGAAATATATCTTTTTAAAGAATCTATAATTAGTGACTCCAAGCCTGCTTAAAGATTTTTCCAAACTTTTTTACTCTAGCTCAGTCTCCTCTTGAAGTCCAACCATTTTAGGAAAGGCAAGTCCCCCCCTCCCCATAGGGAGGGTTCCAACTCAAAATTTTTCCTGTAGAGAAGAGGCAGCTAAGTATATGGCTTGACTTGGGCTGTGCCTACTGTCAAGCAATTGACATACCAGCATGTCAACAAAGGAAACAAATAAGTAGAATAATTGTTCATTTCAGAATAACATTTGCTTGGTCTGAAATAGAAAACCTTTATAAGCATCGTGACTCATTCCTTGGCTTTATATTTTTCAGCATACTAAGAAAAAAGGAGAAATAATATTTTAAAATCTCAAAATGCAGTTGCACGTATTGATAATTAGGAAGGGAAAGTATTGTCGTAGACAGGATTCCACAGGACCCCAGGAGACAGGAGACCAGGGTTCTCATGAACTCTGGCTCATTTTGCTCTATGCTTCAGGCCAGTCACAGCTCCCTCAAGGCTGAGTTTACCTGTGAAATCAAGGGCTTCATCTGCATGATCTCTAAGTGTCTCTCTCACTCTGATCTGTCCATGATTATTTTACTGAAAGGGTTTCCACTAAAAACAGTCAGCCTTGCTTGGATCTGAATTGATGTTAGTAGTTGTAACTCCAGTTTTTATACTGTGGGGCAACCAAACTACTTGAGGTATCTTTCTGCTTTTCTTTTTTTTCTGAAACACGACAGTAGTCTCTCACTTATGTTACAATTTTCTTTACACTCACCAAAACTGATTGTTAACCAGATAAATCCTTCACATTACACAAAGTGTAAAAGTTGACCATTTTAAGTGAGACTCACAGATGGTCAATGTTTGTCAGAACATCTTACTGTGGTAAAACAAATAATTTTTCTCCAAATACTGATGTGAGTAAATTTTGTGTTAAATGAGTATTATAGAAAAAAGCATTCTATTTTTAGAAATATGGTCTATTTTTCAAAAAATCTGCAAGCAAAAGTCCAACAGCTATAGCTTATCTGGAGTAATTGATTATAAAGATTTAACATAGATCTTTTTTTAAAAAATAGACACCATACAAAAATACAAAGCTTTTAAAGCAACTGTAATGAATTTTTTTTAAAATAAAGGAATGAAATAAAGCCATTTGCAGCAAAAAAAAAAAGATTAAAGCAGTTCCTTCATAACACAAAAACAAGAAACAAAACAAAATGAAACAAAAAAACTACAAGATTTTGCCTATTTTACGTATTATTATATTTTTCCACTAATGCTGTATTCTTATGCTGATGTTTTCTTTGACTCTTCCTTTTCTAATAATAATGCTAGAGCCTAATTCCTTTTCTTTTCTTTTATTAGTAAAACGTATGCAATTACATAAGGATAGTTTGCCCTGGATACACTAAAATTTGACAAATAGGATTCAAATGGATTTTTCCTATATGAACAGAGAAATCCTCACATACAAAGAAAGAGCAACATAAGGTTTCTTCAGCAAAGATCAACTAAGCTCAAGATAATCGTACCAATATGTTACAAATTGAATATTCTTCCTGCTTCAGTGAAAAAAATACCCACAAAATATATAAAGGCTTCAGTGCTGATGACATTTTGGTTTAAATTATTTTCTTTTGTAGACCATGTGTGTTCCTTCTCTTGACAGACTACAGATCCCATGAAGGCAATTATGTCTTTAGATTTGCCTTCTTTAGGGTCAGTGGTATAATTATAAGAGTTTGCACAGCTAAGTTGATAGGTGGTACATTTGTTTAATTGTTTACCACTTGATTTTGAGCCAGCCTTAGCAGAACAAAAGACTGAGATGAATGTACAGTCAGATCCATCATAATTTATGGTTGGCTGGATTTTCTGCAGCCAAATCATCTGGCAGAGCCATGCCTTGGTGACCCAGGAATACCCAGTTCTTGGCATATGCCTTGGTCATATTACCCAGTCATAACAAGCAAAGCTTACCATTCCATGGAAATCTCAATGTTTGCAAAATGCACAACTGAAATTTTCTAATAACCATATTGTGCATAAATCTCAGGAATATTATTAAATTATGCAAAATCAAATATCAAGTATATGTGATGTTATTTCTGAATTAACTTAGGTAATACCTAGAGGGTATATGTGAATAAAGACTTTCTTTTAAAAAGGTATTAGAGACTATAGCAAGCAATGTTGATTTTCTTTTCTTTTTCTTTCTTTAAACCTTCTTTGGCTGACTCATTCATAAAACTTGTTAGATTTCTCCCCTCTTTCTAAGACTCTTTAAATATATAAACATTTATTGAACTTCTGTTTGGGGCCCAGATCCATGGTAGATGTTAAGATGTTAAGGTGCTATAATAATAAACCAACAGATGACTATACTGCCATTCTGCCAGGGGCAAGGACTGTGTCACAGCCTCAGTCCCTAGCACACAGTTGATCAATACATATTTTTGTATTACATATTTAATACATATTAATATGTAATATAATACATATTTTTGTATTATCTGTCTATCTATCTATCATCTACCTATCTATAGTAGATAAATAAATCATTGATGAATGAATGAATACCTTCAATGCAGTTTGTCAGTTTCAAATGGTCATAAAGTGAATGATTTTCTCCTGGGATGTAAACACAACTTTAAGGATAAAATAAGCAGCTACAATGATGGTTAGCTACAAGAGTACTTAAATTAGATTATTTCGATTGCTTGATAAAATCCAATACTTTAAAATTAGTAAAAGGGGCTCACAAATAAAGAGGCACATGAAATCTTGAGGTTAATGTAAAATATTATTAAACTTGAAGCTTTTTTAAAAGTCTGATTACGATTTGAAAACAGGAGGTCTTTGGGGACGATTTTGCAGATGCATGCAAATTTCAGCCTTGTAAAGAATTGTATATTGCTCATAATGGAGGATTTGGATTATTGCCTTGTGGTTTATAGAAATTGTCTTACTAATAAAGGATAGTAATGACTGGTTTCCATTAAGAATTTCTTTTTAAACTGTCAACACTCTAAAAAAATAGCTACCTCAGTCATTTATTTAGCTCATTTTATGTATTTGGATTATATAGAAACATGCAAGCATGTCTTCAGAGCTAATGAAAGGAGACATGTGCCACATAAAGCTAGATCAGTAGAGGTCTGCATTATTTTAGGGGAAGAAAATTGAACAAACATATTCAAATATTGTTCCTTTTCACCCTTGCCTGATTATTTTTGGGGGGATCTCATCCCCAAAGCATGTGAAAAGTGTAAGCACCTAGCACTGACATTAAGGGAAATGAGAATCCATTGGAAATTACAACCTAAACAGGAAGAAAAAATGCTCATCTTTCCTGTAAGTTGTTTTTTCCTGTACAAAGTTTTCCTCCTTGAAATGTCTTATGCCACGCAACATCCACATCCATCACAAGTGGTCCTGAATTTCTGCATTCCTCATAGGTACTCTGTGGATATTTCTGGTTATGGTTCCCTGCAGGGCACTCCAACTTTTGCTCTCTTCTCGCTGTCTATAATCTAAGCCCAGATCTTCTTTCGGCAGAATGACTAGAATTTCATGAGCCTTCCTTCCTATCAACATGAATTTCCTATAATCAATTTCAGTTCTCAGCTAGAGAGAGCCATGCTAGCCACTTGATTTCTCAATTGTAACTTTTCCTAAAATGTTTATTGATGTATAATATATACACAAAAGTGCACAAATCGTAATTATGCAGTTCTTTATATTTTCATAAAGTGAACACACTTTGGTATGCACTCCATACACAGAAATAGAACATAAGTAGCTATGCTATTATCAGTTTCCCCCACCTACACTTTTATCCTTTCAGGTGGGTGTATTGGTGTCCAATTGTCCTGCTTTTAATTTATATTTTCCTGATGGCTCATGAGATCAAGTACCATTTCTTATGTTTTGTGCCCTCTTCCTCTAAGTACATCTAATCCTCTTGCCTATTTCTTCTTTTTTCTTTTTTTTTTTTTTTTGCAGTACGCGGGCCTCTCACTGTGTGGCCTCTCCCGTTGCGGAGCACAGGCTCCGGACACGCAGGCTCAGCGGCCATGGCCCATGGGCCCAGCCGCTCTGCGGCATGTGGGATCTTCCCAGACCGGGGCACGAACCCGTGTCCCCTGCATCAGCAGGCGGACTCTCAACCACTGCGCCACCAGGGAAGCCCCCCTCTTGCCTATTTCTTATTGAATGGTCGAACTATAAAATATTTAGTGTTCTTTTATATATTCTGGTTAAGAGAGCTTTATCATTTACATGTTGCAAATACCTCTTCCTGATCTGTTGCTTGCTTTTTCATTTATTTCATGATTTTTTTTGTTGAACAGGTCTTAATTTAGTCATTTTTTTTCCCTTTCTGGTTCATGCTTTTTGTTTAGAAAAATTTTTCCTACTCAAAAATTTAAACAGTATAGTCTTTGCTATTTTCTACATTACCAATAATGCCATCCAAATATGATGATTGTTTTATTCTTCCTTTCAGATTCTTTTGACTTCTTTTTCACTGTCTTCCTGTACGTTAAATAGAAGTAGTGACAGTTGATATGCTTGCCTTATTGTTGATCTCAGAGTAAAAGTTTTCAATATTAAGTGTGAAGTCTGCTAAAAGCGTCTTTGTAAAAACTCATTATTATGTAAAAGATGTTCCTTTTTGTTGCTTGTTTACTAAGAGTTTTTATTCTAAATGGTTGTTAAATTGTATTAAATGATATTCATGCATATGTTGAAATATTGAAATAAATGTGATTTTTCTCCTTTTGAGTGAATTACATTGATTGAATTGTAAATCTCAATCTAATCTTGCTCTCCTGGATTAAAGCCCACTGATTTGGTTTTTTTCTAATTTTCTTTTGAGAAAGATTGCTTGATGAGAATTGTGGAGACTCTTGATGTTGTTATCTTCCACCAGAGAGGGTTCCCCTTATTCACTAATAGGCAACAGATCACTTTAATGCATTTAAGGACAGAGGAGGGTCAAGCATGAGTTTGAGTTTTTGTGAAACTTGGTTTATTTTGGATTGTCTTCTCTCCCAAGGTGTGGTTCTGTAGTTCCCCAGAGCAGAGCAAACCTCTCGAACAGCATCTCCGGGAAAGTGACAATATCCCAGAGAAAAAACATTGGTGTGTTCAGACAGCCTCTTAAAAGATTCATATGTGTAAAATGTAGCATAAAAATAGCAGAGAAATAGGGGTCCTAAGGATGTGTTTTCTCATTCGTAATTGTTTTAAAGAATATGTGTATTCTTGGAAGCTTTGTAATCTCTCTAGGTTTGCAATTATTAAGGTTACCCATATGTTTCTCTGTAGTAAATGGTAGAAGGAAACCCTTCAAAAATTGGGGGAAAAAAAGCTTCATTTGCAGGTAGTTTGGGGAAACAAGGATGGGGAAGGTGCCAGTCAGTATGCATGGGAGGTATATACATCAGGGGCCTAGGGGTTGCTTCCAGAAAGAGGAAAGTTCTGACCTGGGCTCAGAAGGGCCTGTGACTCAGCATGCCTCCAGATTTGGGACTAGTCCTCACGACACAATCCTCACCAATAAAGCCACACATTTAAAATGTAGGGTGACATCTCCTCCTGAGAGATCTGCAGTAACAACATTCTTACATCAATTTAGGTATAGTCAAGATAATTCTGAATGCAATAAATATTGTTAATTTAAATTACACAGGAAGGTAAATCTACCCTAGATAACATATTATGTTTAATATAAATTTATTTTTGTTAGAATCAGTCTAGCATAATGTGTCTAGGTTTCTAATAAATTGATTGACATATTTTAGGGACTTTTTTCTCACCATAGTATCTTCTAATTTTATAGTGAATCTCTACTTTTAGGGGATAATTTGTCAGGTTATGGAGTTTTGAAGGCTATTTTTCTCTTAGTTTTAATACTTACTACTTTAGGACCCTTGCTAGTGGGATCACAGGAAGTAGAAAAAGTAAAACTTTGGACTAAGTATCCTGGGAAAGATGTATGGAATTTCCTCTTTGGGGTTTTATTAACTACTGTAAGAAATTCTGTTAGGTGGAAATGCTTCCTCTATTGGCATCTGCAACTTTACTTTCTACCTGTCTACTTTGTAGTCTCCTGCAAGGAGATGTCAGTCACCTATTAAATGCATTTGTTTCCTCAGGAATCTAGCAACTTCCTTGGCTTTTTAAAATGCTTTTAAAATCTTCATACCTTTGCTCTGAGGGCAGCCTCTTGTAACTATATGACAACAGATACCTTTTCTCCAAAATTATGCAGATATCTCAAAGTTCATATTTCTGAATCAAAATTTATTTACGCCTTAAACTTGTATATCTGTGTCTATCATCTATCTATCTATCATCTATCTATCATCTATCAATCACCTATCCATCTAGCCATCTATGATTTTTCATATCTCTTTTCTCCCTCTCCCAACTGTTAACACCTAAGTTTAAAACTCATTACCTGTCAAGTGGGTTTTTCTCAACTGCCTTACTGTCTGCTTTCAGCCTAGTCCCAACTACAGTCCATCCTCCAAGCTGCTCCTAGAGTGACCTTTTTGAACATTCAAATCTGACCATATTATTAGATATTTTAAAATCCTGCAGTGACTCCCTGCACCTTTCTGGACAATACTGAAATGCCATTGCTTAACACAGAGTACCATTCATCAGTTAGCAATTCCTTATTTTATGCCACTTATTTGTTTGGAAGCTCAAAGAAGTCCTCTCTCCTCCACCCCGACTTCATTAAATAATACCTACTCATTTCCCGCAACGCAGTACAAGTTTCCATGGTCACCTATCTGGATTTTGAAGTCTTTCCTCAGTACGGTTTATAGAAAACTCTAATAGAGCAATTACCACACTTCATTATAAACAAATATTTCTCTTATTCTCAAATTAAGCCTTAACAACTTTGAGGACAGTTTTTGACATTGTAACCCAGGGAAATAGCACTAATACCTAGCATATAATTGATGCCCAATAAACTTGTGTTGAAACCATAGATGAATGAATTAATGTTTGAATATTATATATTTTACACATGCAAAAATAATAAATTTATAATTCATAAGTATATAGAGAAGAGAAAAGTTTTTGCAATCCAGAGTACTCACAACTGTAAAACATAAAGAATTGACAAATCAAAGAGAACGTTTACCTAATACAACCACAATGTGATGAGTGATGAATAAAGGATATTTCCTTTGAAATGCTGTAATTATACAATAAATACACACAGGGTAATAAAATTTAAGTTTTCTTATTTTAATAACACAAATGCCAGCTTTTTAAACAGGGATTTGGTAGAGTTGCTTTTATATGATTTCTTTAAATTTGCCTCTTATGTTAGGTCTGTTAATTGATTCAATAAGTTTTGCAAATCAAAAATAGCCAATGAGAAGTTGAGTTGTCAATTGCCTCTTAATTATAGTGATTTGGAAAAGTCTGGAAGATGACCCTGAGGGCACATGGAAACACAGATTTTCTTTACTGCATTGCTGCGGTTTTGTTAATGTGGCTTGTGGTTATTTAGTTAATTAGGAAGAACAGTTTATATAAAACAACAGGCTTTCTGAACAAAATATTTCCCATAACTCTAAAGGCAAGGATTTATTGCTCTTGTTTTTAAAGTCAAAACTGTACATGTAGGGCTTCCCTGGTGGCGCAGTGGTTGAGAATCTGCCTGCCAATGCAGGGGACACGGGTTTGAGCCCTGGTTTGGGAAGGTCCCACATGCCGCGGAGCAACTAGGCCCGTGAGCCACAGTTACTGAGCCTGCGCGTCTGGAGCCTGTGATCCGAAACAAGAGAGGCCGCGACAGTGAGAGGCCCCGCGCACCGCGATGAAGAGTGGCCCCGCTTGCCACAACTAGAGAAAGCCCTCGCACAGAAACGAAGACGCGACACAGCCATAAATAAATAAATAAATAAATAAAAATTAGAAAGGAAAGAAAAGAAACTTGTTTTAAAAAAAAACCAAACTGGGCTTCCCTGGTGGCACAGTGGTTGAGAGTCCGCCTGCCGATTCAGGGGACACGGGTTTGTGCCCCGGTCCGGGAGGATCCCGCGTGCCGCGGAACGGCTGGGCCCGTGAGCCATGGCCGCTGAGCCTGCGTGTCCGGAGCCTGTACTCCGCAACGGGAGAGGCCACAACAGTGAGAGGCCCGCGTACCGCAAAAAAACAAACAAACAACTGTACATGATAATTAAATTCTTGGTAATAGTGTCCTACAATTCTAGTAGGAGGGATGAAAGAACTTTATCTTTAGTCAAGTCTAGACATAAAATAGGAAACGCTTATGTTATGTTTTCAAATGATTTCCAGAGGATATGCTTGTAGGTGTATATGTATTTACTTGCATATATTCATATGCAAAGATCAAGGTATATTTAATGACAACATTCAACATTGGTTTGCCCTTGATTTGTTATAACCTGCCCCTAAATGGCTAATCAAAATAAGATTTGTTCTCTTTTCACCTTCAGCTTATTTAATATGGATAGTAAATGTATCTACATATAAATGCTGTAATTTACTATATATGACTTCCATTCTTCCCACTTGACCTGGTTTAAAATACCAGAACTTAAAGTCTACTCATTTAAAAATATCTCCCCCAATAGGACATATTAAAATGTCCATTTACATTTCTCATAGCAGCACTTGTGCAAGTGCCTTCAAAATTAAATATGTCAAAGTTATAATTATAGCAAAATGAAAGCAAATGCAAGAATGGCTCTGAGAGGTTTATCCTTTTAAACTGCAAATTTAGCTCTTTTACATAGGCAGGTTTAATTTCGAAGATTTTCACAGTGTAGGAACTAATTAATTAGTTAATAATGCATGAAGCCAGTAGAGCATTATCAGTGCTATATCCCAGATGGAAAACTAGAACAAATGAGGAAACTTACATTTAATTTGACCCTTTTAAACATGAAAACTTTAGGCTTGTATTGTTGTCTTGTTAAATTTTCATCATTTTATCTTCCATGTCTTTGGTTGTCCCCTGCTCCACCCTCAAACAATTATAGAATTTTTAGGCTCTTGCAGTGGAAAAAAGGAGGTGACAGCAATTTGACTGCAACAAATCATTTAACGGGCTTGATCAAACTGATTTTAAAACTAAAGTCATTCTTCACTGTGATAGCACATTATCTTGTATGAGCTGCTAGTGTCCATTTGCTAAATTGCCTCCTTTATTAAAACAAATGGAAACCTAGTGGTCTGAGGGAGTTAATGCCCTTTAGTCCCGCATCACCTCCTCCGGGTACACACACACTTGCTAAAGAAACCAAACAATCTGAGTGCTCTTCCTTACAGGTCACACTTATTATTCCACAAGTGATCTCTAAAAGCTAAAAACAATGTGATTTTAATCATCAAATGTGTTTCCTTCTTTCACATCTATTCTTATCAAGCCAGGATGCAAATTTGACAGGTGAAAGGCTATGAAGTGCTATCACTGTTGTACCACTTCTTATGTTTTTATGATCTGCATAGACAGAGGGACACCCCCCATCTACAAATTAAAATCCATGTTACTTTATTTATTTATTTATTTCTCTTTTACATTTAGGGCAAAATTCAAGCCTCCTCAACAGCTGTGTCTCATTTACCAGCCGCAAATAAGGCAATGCATTACAATGTAAGTATCAACTCTGGTTGTCTATGTTGAAGGAGTATTTTTTTCTCAGAAAAATATGAAATGGAGAAAGGACGAACTTCCTGTTCTTAAGAATGAGAATGAAAAGTGAAACTGTCAATTCTTGAGCCTCATTTCAAATCATAGAAACAGAAACACAATCACAGGTGTTCTTTCTTAAAGATACCCATGTCTTGTCCTATCAGGTGAATGCTGAAAATTGTGGATTCAGTTTGAAAGCACGATTAAAAGTAATCAACTGGTGTGAGGTGATATCTCAGTGTAGCTTTGATTTGCATTTCTCTAATAATTAGTGATGTTGAGCATTTTTTCATGTGTTCGTTGGCCATGTATATGATTCCTTTGGAGAAATGTCTATTTAGGTCTTCTGCCCATTTTTGGACTGGGTTGTTTGTTTTTTTGATATTGAGCTGCATGAGCTGTTTGTATATTTTGGAGATTAATCCTTTGTCACTTGCTTCTTTTGCAAATATTTTCTCCCATTCTGAGGGTTGTCTTTTTGTCTTGTTTATGGTTTCCTTTGCTGTGCAAAAGCTTTTAAGTTTAATTAGGTCCTGTTTGTTTATTTTTGTTTTTATTCTCATTACTCTAGGAGGTGGGTCAAAAAAGATCTTGCTGAGATTTGTCAAAGAGTGTTCTGCCTATGTTTTCTTCTAAGAGTTTATAGTGTCTGGCCTTACATTTAGGTCTTTAATCCATTTTGAGTTTATTTTTGTGTATGGTGTTAGGGAGTGTTCTAATTTCATTCTTTTGTATGTAGCTGTCCAGTTTTCCCAGCACCCCTTATTGAAGAGGCTGTCTTTGCTCCATTGTATATTCTGGCCTCCTTTGTCATAGATTAGGTGACCACAGGTTCATGGGTTTATCTCTGGGCTTTCTATCCTGTTCCATTGATCTATATTGGCCGTCGTCACAAAATCTACAAACAATAAATGCTGGACCTCTCCAGCATTTATCGTGAAGAAAAGGGAACCCTCCTACACTGTTGGTGGGAATGTAAATTGATACAGCCACTATGGAGAACAGTATGGAGGTTCCTTAGAAAACTAAAAATAGAACTACCATGTGATCCAGCAATCCCACTACTGGGCATATACCCAGAGAAAACCATAATTCAAAAACACATGCACTCCAATGTTCACTGCAGCACTATTTACAATAGCCAGTATATGGAAACAATCTAAATGTCCATCAAGAGAAGAATGGATAAGGAAGATGTGGTATATATATACAATGGAATATTACTCAGCCATAACACGGAACGAAATTAGGTCATTTGTAGAGACGTGGATGGACCTAGAGACTGTCATACAGAGTGAAGTAAGTCAGAAAGAGAAAAGTAAATATCATATATTAATGCATATATGTGGAATCTGAAAAAATTGGTATAGACGATCTTATTTACAAAGCAGAAATAGAAACACAGACATTGAGAACGAACGTATGGGTACCAAGGGTGAAAGGGGGGGTGGGATGAATTGGGAGATTGGGATTGACATATATACACTATTGATACTATGTATAAAATAGATAGCTAATGAGAACCTACTGTATAGCACAGGGGACTCTACTCAATGCTCTGTGGTGACCTAAATGGGAAGGAAATCCAGAAAAGAGGGGATATATGTATATGTATAGCTGATTCACTTTGCTGTACAGTAGAAACTAACACAACATTGTAAAACAACTATACTCCAATAAAACTTAAAAAAAAAAAAGTAATCGAGGTAAAATACCTACCTTTACAATAATAAAAGGAGCTAAACTTTTTCCCCAAATTAAGGAGACTGGTTCTTCCAGGCCTGCCCTGGCTAGGGTGTAGAGCCGATAGCAGTTGCTCTCTGAGAGTAGGAGTTCAAATTAGGGAGTTGAGAAAAATAGATACCCAAGGTATGATACCTTTAAATAATCATGAGTTGGGGAAAATCCTTATTAAGAAATCAGGAAATCAAAAGGAGAGAAAGAGAAGACCATGCTAATGAAAAAGCTTCCTGAAGAATTCTAGAATCCTTATATTTCTCTTTGCTAAAAAACTAGGATTGATGGGAAGGTCATGATGTTTCTTATCGAGCTGTATGTAGTATACAGAACAAACCCAAATTTCAGGTTGTTATAACAGTCCAGAAAACATTTAGTTTTACCTCTAATTTAACGGAATCAGTTAATAGCCCATTCTGCATTTGGGAATTTTCTTTAATTATATGCATTTACTACTTCATTTAACAATTATTTGTTGTAGTTGCCACATCAGCTGCTGGAGATACAATGGTGAATATAATGGACAAAGTTCTTGCTCTCAAAGAGCTTCCAATTTAGCATGGGAATGAGATAATTAAAGAGGCAATTGTAATTCAGTGCAACAAGTATCATTGTGATGGAAGAACAGGGGGATCATAGGAGCACAAATCAGAGATGATAAACCAGATTGGGCAGTGAGGGATTTCCTTCAATGATATGACATCTAAACTGTAATCTGATGAATGAGTAAAGTGTTAGCTCAGTGGAAAGGAGAGAAGAGATTGTGTCAGAAAGAGCTTTTAATGGGACGTCAGTAATCAAAGAGGAAACAGTTATATGTTGAGGCATGGAATCATAGGATGAATGATGAGAGATGGATATTTAATATTCAGGTATGATATGTATATTTAAATCGAAGTTATTAAACTATCTTTCTGGGGTTTTTTTTTGTTATTTTGTGGTACTGGCAGAATTGTGTGTATGTGTTAATTATAACTCAGTCTGAATACAGCTACTCTAGGGTTTTGACAAGATCCCAAGCCAGCAAGACTGGGGATTAGTTGTTGAAACATAGGGAAAATGCTGGAGCAATCTCAGCCAGACCTTGAAGAGATCCTTTTATTTGCAATGTAAAGCGTATTTCACTATAAGCCTTCCCTCTCCCTCCCATTTCTCTCTGTCTTTCTGTTTCTCTGTTCATTAATACTTCTTGATTTGGTAGAATTTTCAAAATAGTATCAGCTACAAAGATAGATTGATTTATTTTTCCCCAACCACCTAATATACTATAACTCTTGATTTCCTTTGCAAATTTCAACTTACTCTATACTAATGTTTCATTTTGAAAATGGAAATTTTGTTTCCAGATGCCTTTCCATGTCTAAGTGCAAGCATTTGATTTCTAATATTATTTCCCAGTACTGATAATCACTCCTCCCTCAAGCAACAAATCCCTTTGGGATATAAATTGTAAACTAATACAGTGAAAGCAGCAACAGAAGTATTTTCTGTACATTCAGCACTTGGCATTTGTAGCATTTTCCAAGCAAAGTTTATGAAAGAAATGGGACACAATTTGGCAGTAGTTCTGGAAGAAAGACTTGTGTTTAACTATTTTGTGTGCTGTTGTTTTTGTTGTTGTTTTCTTTCAGAAGTAGGTGAGTAATAATTTGGTAGAGACAGCAGTTTATAATTGTAAACATGAACTAAAGCTAGATTTTCCTCTTCACCCAACATTATAATCAAATTTTAATAACTGTGGGTTTCCTGAATCAGGTCTTCCCATAGGCATGTGTGCTGGCTAAACATCACGGAAACATAGCATTAAGTCTACTTCCATAGATACGTGATATTCAAAAAACTAGAATCCATCAAGCTCTTCCATTCCCCACATGAACAAGTAGATAGTTGTCAGAATCAAATGAAGCAAGGGATAGAGAATGATTTTATTTAATTTGTTGGATCAGGGCCTAGTGGTCCATATGTGCTACCCATGTAGGAATGTATATTTGAACCACTTTATTTTCTGATACCATTCTCAGGAGAGGTAAAAATGATAATTTCCTCAGTGGTCTATAACCATTTTCCTAGAGGCGAATAAGTATAGTAGAAATACAAGCCACCACTAGTATTTATTAGGTCACTCAGCTTCTCTTCTCTTAAAAAATATTCAGCTGTGAAATTTGGTCATAAATTATAATGCTTTAATTCACAAAGAAATATTTTATGAAGTAAACAAAACAAAAATTTAAGCAACTATACATTACTGTCTTGACGTTAACACAGAAATTGTATAAGGAATGAAAAATATCTCTATTTGAAAAACATGGTTAAATTATCTCTTCTCTCATACACATACAAAATAATCTTATAAGAATATTTATTATCATATCTAGGTTTAATTTGTTAGGCTATGTAAATCATCAGCTGATATTGTCTTGAGTAGTATTTGCCACCTTGGTGTTTATTCATGCCTCTTCTTTTCTTTTTTTTTTTTTGTTCTTTTGAGTTGGGGGATTGGGAATTAGCATTCTAATTCTTGTTGTAAATTCACCACTCCTTCATCCTACATCTATGTGGTTGATGCTACCAAATAGCTTCACAGTTAGGCATGTGCCCAAAGCCAGGTCAGAGAAAGTTAATTTCAGGACTTGTATTGAAACACTCATTAAAGGAACGTTCCCATTGCTTTCCTTTTGCTCAACTGTGAGAATGTACACCTAAAGCTGTTTAGGGCTTCTAGAATGGAAGAACCTGCCTGAGAATTAAGCCAACAAAGAGGAAATAAATAGCCAACAGAGGGAGAGAGATGATTTCCTTATAATATTATTTTAGGACCCTGATCTAGCCGTGCCTAGACTTCACCATCTTGTTGGGTAAAATGTTATGTTTTTGCTTAAGGCAAGTTGAATAGGTTTTTTTTTTTTTTTTTTTACTTGTAACAAAAAATGTCCCAATTAATACATCAGTGTCATTCTCATGAAGTGGACCAGAAACACCCCAGAACAAGCAGCTTTCTGCAAAGCCACTGAATAAGTCTCTCAGAAGTAGTTTTAGGAATCAGGATTACAACAATACATATTTTTATAAAGATTTTATGAGAAGTACTGTTTTAGAAAATAAGTTTAATTGGGTGTGGGTCATACCTTGTTTATCTTTGTATTCCCAGAGCCTTGAATTTGGTCTAACATATAGTTATCACTCAATCATTATTGAATAAAGGGTCCATAGAGATTCATACATTAGTTGGGCAACAGAGGCAAAAAAATGTACAAACCAGGTTACTTTCCTATAAGGAGAGCAGAAATCATGTAATAAAATTATTGGAATAATTTACATTTTGCACTACTTCAAGAGGTAGTAAAGGATGCTCTCAAGAAAAAGAAAGGGTTACAGGCTGCAGTAAATTAGGGAAATATGTCTGCTGTTATTTTAATTTAAAAAATAATCTCCAAATACATTAAAGTATTAGGGAGACTCCAAGAAGTCCTGCAATTTCAGGAGTCAAGTCCCGTCTGCCAGATTCACAAATGGAAAATTTTAAAAAAATGAAACACTATTAATATCTGACATGAACATTCCACATATTACCATGATAAAAGCTGTAACATAACATGATAAGGACAACACATTGGGAGCAGAAGAAATGCCTTGGGTGAAGTCTTAGGAAAAGGATTTTTGACATGGTCCTTGAGGCATTTTTGAGAATGTGTCAGGAAGAAGTATTTAGATGTGTTAGAGGAGAAGGGCAAAGTGTGTGCAAAGCCACATACTTCTGCTGGCGCTATGAGGAACAGAGAAGGGCAAAGTTTCTTGACAGTAATTCTGAATATGAATATCCCTGTCAGTGGCAGCTATGAACATTTTTTTCCTTTTGTTATGTGTTATTTTATTCAATTCTTACAAGTCTATGAAAACCCTGATCTTTCCCCTTTTCCTTAAATAGTTATTAAGTGCTACCTTACCACCATCAATAATAATAATAACAGTAAAAATGAAGGTAGTGCATGCCAGGGAGGTTTCTAAGGACTTTGCAAGTTTAAATTCTTTAACTCTCACAACAACCTTACCTGGTAGGAACTATTATTATCCCTATTTGGTACTAGAGTATTAATGGGATGCTCAGTATCTTATTGTACTGAGACAGAGAGAGGTGAATTAGACACCCAAGGTTACAAGATGGCAGAGCCAGAGTCTACCCAGCATGTCTGGCTCCGGCACCTGCAACCTTAAATGTCATGCTCTACCGCTTACCACACTAGCTTGGGCATGTGTGTATGCTGGTGAAGAAACAGACAGTCCCCTACACTGGTCAATTTACAATGTCTGAAAAAATATTTAGTAAAACAAAAATAAAATTAAAACTAATCTCAAAATAGGAACCTCTCCCTGAAATTTTTAGGTCAATGAAGCAAGTTGAGCAAAAAGAAGAGAGGTGACAGCTGGTGATAACTAGACAATACAAGGTCAATGGTAGTTTATATGAAGAATACCTTTCATTTCTAATGTCAGAATTTATTTTTATTTTATTTTTAAATAAGTTTTGAAATGCTTTACCTTAGCAGTTTCTGAAAACTGATTCTCTGTAGTTAATGTGAGGAAATTTCCCTAAACATCCTAAATGATTGCAAAAATAAGAAAGAAGTTAGGATTCTGCCTATTAGAGAACTTGAGAAGGAGGAGGGGCTGGTAGCTGGGGCAGAAGGGCCTGGGCCCTTGAGAGTCTTGAGATGCAAACATGGGACAAAAGAGTAGAGAAAAGAAATAAAAAGTAACCTCACCAAGTGCTTACATTTTAGTTTGTCCCTTCCCATGGCTTCATCTCTCTCCTCCAGGACAGGTAAGAGAGTTGTGGAGTGAAGGCCAAATGACTAGAGTTAAATAACTGAGGCAGAAGATAGATGGGCCCCAGAATGAACTGTTTCTCCCCTGTGGACAGAAACTCCATAAAAGCAGGATGATGGAGGAGGCTGGGCCCTGCTAAGAGATAGAAGACCACGTATTCCTCATTCTGGAAGCCAAGGAGACCTTCCTGACTACACACAGGCGCAGAAAGGCTCCTTGGAGGTCAAAAATGGAGGGGGCGCCACCCCATAGTAAGTGATGCCCACTACCCATAGGCCTCTTCACTAGAAGCCATCTTGGCTAAGAGACGCGCACGCACACAGGGGAGGACCCTGAGATACACTAAATACGGACTCAGAACAAGGCAAAGCACGGTGATTGGTCAAAGGAAACCCGGAAGAAATGCCCCATAAAAGCGATTCAAACTGCCTTGAGGGCGTGACTCTCTCTCTCTCTCTCTGAGCCTGCCTTTGTGTCTAGCCACACGTACTGTACTCTTTTTCCTCCTAATAAACACTTTACTTGCTTCACTACTTTCCGTCTCTATGTGGAAATTCATTTCTACACAGCAGACGGGCCAGGGCCTTGTCACTGACCACTGGTCTAATGGCTAGGGTTCAGTGCTCTCACTGATACTGCCCGACCTTAATTTCTGGCCGGGAACCGAAATCCTGCTTCAAGCTGCTGCAGGCCGAGGCCATCCGAGATCATAAGCATTCGCCTCCAAGCACTTAACATCCTTTCAGCCTACGTTACTTTTTCCAACCTCCTCTTCCATCTCTCTTCCCTCCTTGTCTCTTCCTTCAAGTTCTGAAAGAACCTTTCTCTTCCCATCCTCAACTAAACTCCTATTCATTTAGAATGATTGACATACATTACTCTGAAAATTAAACCTTTTCCTAACTGCCAGTTTCAGTGCTTCTGGATACAGCCGTCTCCCCTGGCTTGGTCATCTTTACTGTTTCTCTTATTGGATGGTATCATTTACCCTTACCTCGCCTCCTAATTAGTCTAACAGTCTATTTTTGTTTCCCAGTGACCAAAAATTGCAACAATGATACTTACTCTCCTTTCCTTCCAAGTATTACTGAGGATAACAAAAACAATCGTCAGTTAGACTGGTTTAGCTATTGCAGCATTAAGATGGGGAATGATTGTGATACACACAGCTTTGAGAATTACTATTTGAAAGCTCCAAATTTGAGCCATATCCATGTTAATGTTTAATGTCGAAGAGTCAGTTTTTAACACTGTCTATGTGTGCTCCATCTTTATAGTCAGATATTCACAAAGTATGGTCAGTAAAATAAAAACTGAGATAATAACACAGGGCCACATGCCTGAACCATGAGAGTCAAACTCCTTGAGGAAAACCACTCATTCAATAGCCGAACACCTCTGAGTACCTATGAAGGGCCAATCCATGTGCGAGACCTGAGAAGACATTTTAAAAAATCATGTTCCCCCATTTGATTGGGGCTATCCAGTCAATCCTAAATTTGCTATCATATTCTCTTGCCCCAGAGAGCACAGTCTCAATACACATAAAAGAAACTCAAACTTTAAAGAAGTCCAAAGGAAAACTGAATATGACACATTAAAAAGAGACTTCAAGCTTACTTCAAGAGAATAATTAATATTAAGTTAGAAACGAAATTTTCCGAGTAAAAGATTATTCTTTCCTTTCTAAAAGCACTGAAAAACACCTCCTGACATACATTAAATAGGTTTACAAAGAATTAGGAGGAATCAAGATGAAATAGAGTTCCAAGTAAGGAAAGTTTATATTGACTTTTTTATATAATGCAATGAGTACTCTAAGATTGAGATTGATAGTATCAAAATATTTAAATCTGGTGATTGCTTGAATCTTCACTGAACAGTGTACTTTCTTCAACTGTCCCTCATTCTCCAGATTTTATGATACAAAAGTAAACTTCTTCGAAAGAAATTTTTAAGTGTCTTAAGAAACACACTTTAAAAAACTGAGTAAGAGCCAGTCCAACATTTAAGCTCCCAGAAAATACACAAAATTCAATGTCAAACTTTGGTTAATCTCCAGATGATGTCAATAGCGTGTGTAAACCAACTTTCTCACAACATACTGAAGGCAGTTTTTTTTTTTTGTATTATATAATTCAAGATGACCTTATAGAATTAATACCTATTATGCAAAGGACAAAAAATGTGACTGAAAGTCTAGGTGTTTAGCTACCCTTCAGCACATGACATTTTACCAAAAAAAAGAAAATAAATATCCATGCAAACACACGAAGTCCATTGAGTAATTTAGGTCAAAATAAATGAAGTACATGAATAATTCATATTTTCCAGTGAAGTACTTTGCAATGTTATCCAATTTACAGAGCACAGAGCATCACACATAAATGTTTGGAATCTCATTAAAACATAAAAATCTACTGATAGATCAGCCAGATTCTGACTTCTAGAAAATCTCTCCAATTTTAGACAATGAAAAAATAGACCTTAGTGTTATAAGGAAAGCTGTAGTAATATATCAGCTTGCTTTCTTCTCTTGGCCCATGAGTTTTCACTGTTTACAGGGCCTTTCTACTAAGAGCGAAAAAAGAAATAGAATTTTTCAAGGGATTTGAAATCTCCCCACTAGAGCCTACTGAAGTTTAAATTTCATGCATTCCTCTTATGCACAAAAAGGGGGGAAATGCATTTTGGAACAAGAAAAGAACTTAGAAATAATCCAGTTCAAGACTCATTTTACAAATGAATAAATTCAGCATTAGACAACTCTCCAACAGAAACCATTAGAAGCATTACAATTTTACTTCCCATGTGCCATTAATAAGGGAGTTTGCAATTCATAGGATCTTGCCACTTGATATCATAAAATCTGACCCATTGCGTCATATTGGATGTACTCCAGAAATTTTAGCTCCTCATAGAGTAATTTTCTGGCTCTACTTACTGTCTTGCTTTATGACATACCAAAGGGGTTTGCTGTATTCCGCTGTCCTGATTTTAATCCGAGCAAAACTGAAATTAAAAAATAAATAAATAAATTGTCAGGCAACAGACATATTGGATATTCCAGACAGCCTCAGTGATGTGTCTGAGAGATATTTGGTTTCTTACCAAAAACACAGTCCAGGACTCTAATTGTAGTTATTTTCTTTTGAGAAATGGGTGGTAAATGACAAGATGTTACTAAACCCTCATAACACAAAGTCATGAGATTTATTGATCCACCTCAAAACTGCTGGAGTTTCCATATATTAGGGCTTTCAAGTAGTAGTGTACTCTCTGTATATCATGCACATTAAGGTTTTATTAAAAATTCAATGAAATATTTATATCTGTTATAAATCCCTGATGAGTAAATGAATGCAATCAAGACATAGTGATTTTCCAATATGAGTTTTATTCATAGAACATTTTGTCATGGCAATAGACGTCTTTTAGTTTTTAAAAAGATAACTACTGTTAAGTGACCTACTTCTTACATGGGAATGATTTATTCGATCACCGTTTTAACTCTTCTTCTCCACCCCAGTCCCAGCCCATCCTCCTCTGAAGAGTAAAACTGATTTACATGAGAATTCCCATAGGGCCTATTTCAAATTTCCCTGGGTAATTCAGAAATAATTTCAAATTTCCCTAGATAATTCAGAAGTAATTTCATAATAATGCATAATAACTTTCATGCAGATCTTAAAGTTATAATCCTTTCTATTAAAATTCCCAAGATAACATTTCTTACAGTAATTCCATTGTGTAAGTACAAAGGCAATTGTCAGTAATTCCAAATGATGTCGATATTTGAAGATAAGGATATTTCTGTCTCCTAAGTTCCACCAGCCATCTTGCTAATCTCCAGAGGTAGCACTGACAGAGAACAGAGTGAATCATGCCCTGGGAATAAGGACACTGAGATCCAGGCCAAGAGAAACCTCCTCCTGAATCATAATTGGAAGGTTCATTATAGGTTTAAAGTTATTTAAATGACTTTATCTTTCTAAAAAGTCTCTTCAGAATTAGAGAGTTTTTGTGTCTGCTTTGAGTACCAATAAAATCTGGAATAAAACTCACTTCCAGACTTTTTTTTTCTTTACAATAAACATCAGTATTTGATCTGAGAACATTTTCGCTAGGTCTCTTTATGTACTTTTAACAATAATCAGTGGTATAGATACTGAGACAAAGCATAACAGAATCTAAAATAAAAGAAGTAAACTCATTTTCCTTCTCCAAGTTATTTAATCTTGAGTTTCTTCATAAAACACAAGTTTGCAACATCACCACCAAAGCCTGATTTAAGAAGGGCAAGGGGATTGGAGCAACCAACTTGATCTCCAGCTTTTCTGTCCCAGCCTCTGAATATCTCTGCTGATAATCTTTGTTTCCTTCTAGTTTTAAACGGTTAATAATCATCTAACAAAAATGAGACCTTAAATTATATCTTTAGTCAAATAATTAACAGTGCTATTTAGAAATGTTAAGTCAATAAATCATTCACACATACCCAGAGGATTTAAAATATAATCATTGGGATTTTCTAATGTGCCTTAGTAGAAAAGGCAATGTCTTTAAAGATAATTAATAATGTTAAAATTTAATACCTCCAATGCTGTCTTCTATAATACAGTTCAGTTTTCAAGTGCATTTCAGTAAGCATTTCTTCATATTTTTGCACATTCATCATAATCCCCATATTATTAATCTGCCTTTATATATACTTTTATAAGGTAGATACTGAATAACTCTTAAAGAAGTACTAAGTAGGCACGTGGAGCCACCGATACAGAAATTTGTTATCCAAACCTGCTTTAAAGAACACATGGAATTTGAATTGATGACATCCCAAGGTTCTCACGAAGAGCCTCTTTTATACTTTATTTTCTTTATTCAATTCTCTCTTTAAATTTTCTTTATTTGTGTTACGTTTAGGGAGGTAGAGAACAAGGAAGAGGGAAATAACCTCATATAACCATGTGTAACCAGTATAGGTAGACAGAGTAAGCACATTTGATTTGGGGGGCGGGGAGGGGAACGGGGTGGGCACTGTTCATCTTCCTGACAAAGAATTATTAATATCAGATCACTTTTATATCACAATTTTTAAAAAAATTAGCTTGTAGGAGAAGTAGGTGAGGACAAGGGGAAAATATAAAAGAAATATTTTATTGAGACAGTAAACGTCACCCCCTTGCAATAGTTTTACCATCTTTTACCTTTTTAAACTTTTGAGGAATTGAAGTCTATTAAAAGCAAGGCCAAATATTGTGCCTGTCCCTCGGTTGTTTTACCATTACAGTAATGTCATGGCTGAACGGCAAAGGTCTGACATTGGCTGTTTTCCCTCAAGAGCCACGCTTCACCTCTGTAAATGTTGCTGATGTAACTGGCCTTCCATGTACTTCTCCCATTTCCCTTCCAGCCTGCATTATAAATTAAACTGATTTCATCTCAAGTCTCACCTTTCTAAGCAGACTCCTTACAGATTAATTCTAGACACAACAGACTAGTAGCTGAGACCTTGCAATAAAACTTGAAAGCAGTGAGTGAAAGGTAGAGGAATTCCAGATTTTGCATTTCTCTTTGCTTTCCTCCTTTTGTCCAAAAAAGGAGGGAATTCTCAAACTTCCCTCATCCAGCGCTGGCACTGAACAAGTCTTAGAATTCCTCTGAAAACAAGACATCCCAACTCCTAGTAGAACTCAGATCAGCATTTCTTAAATCCGATGATCTTTGACACATTTATTACTTTATGGCTGCATTGCTAGATATCTCTATTACTCTACTACTTATCTCAAGTCTAGCAGAACTTTTTAATCAAAAGAAAAGTATTGTTGCTGCCTCATGAATGATTTTTGTGGAGGTCAGTGCAAGGAAAGTGTATTTGCTGGAAGTATGCTTGATTGTCATTTGTTTAGCATAAAGGATCATGAAGCTTTGGAATATAAAAGCAATTCCTGCATTCATTTCTCAGCATTCACTGCTGCCAGAAAACTGGTGGGAAATTTGGCTGTTAGGACAGGCTGTATTTTCCTGAACTGTTTCCAAAATTCAGATGAGTTGTTATTAAGAGTAAAGTCTGAAAAAAAAAAAAAAAAGAGTAAAGTCTGTCTGGTTTACATAGACATAAAAGTTCTGATTATACATTTAGGACAAGAATTCTCGAGAATTCTGTGACCTTTCTGTATATTTTGGCTACTTGTTCAAATTAGCCATCTTAGATAAAAGCCAAATAAAATAACCTTGGTTTTTCTGAAAGTTTGCTTTATCTAATATACATCATGAAAATATATACATGTTTAAATGTGAATGAGGAACAAAGATAAATTCACGACAGTCAGTAGTATTATCTAGGTAAATGAAAATAGCTTTCCACAAATTAAAACTTCTTCAGTGTTCTATGTATTTTCTATACCTTCAGCAACTATTTTCAAACTATTTTCAAACTAAAGCACAGTACCAGACATTGCAAAGACCAGGAAGACATGTAAAGTACAACACCTGGCCTCAAGTCTCCCACATTATGTTAAACTGCAACATAAATAATCCAGAAATGGTGTAGGATGCAATAAATGCCACCTGCACAGTAAAAATCAAAAAACAAAACGAACTATTAGTCAAAAGAGGACACGATGGTTTTCAGTTAGAAGAGCTAGGGGTCATCAAAGCATAATTTGTGCCTGAGCCTTAAAGAATATAAAGACTTTTAATAGGCAGAAATCTCAGTGGGAAGCATTTCAGGTGAAGAAAGGAGTATGAACAAAGGTAAAAAGCAAGGGATGCATATAAAATAGTAAGCAGTCAAGTTCAACTCCGAAGCCTGGCGTCTGACTTTGTTTAGGTTAGCTATTGCTATGTACTATGTAGCAAAGTACACAGTAGTTAGAACAGCAATCATTTTATTGTCTTTGATGGTTTCTGTGGATCAGGAATTGGGGAAGGTCTTGGCTTGACAGTATAGGCTCATAGTCTCTCATGAAGTTGCAGTAGCTGGAGCTGGAAAAGTGGGGAGCTGGAGAAGCTGAGGGCTGGCTGAACATCTGCCCTCCTTATTAGTGTCAGGTCTTCTCCACGTGGTCACTCTGTATGAGTTAGTTTGGGCTTCCTCACAGAATGGTGCCACTGGACAGTCAGATGGCTTACAGTATAGCTGAAGGCTCCTATGGGAATCATTCTGGGGGACTGTGTGGAAGTTGATTCACCTTTTAAGGCTTAATCCTGTAGATATGCTGCATGTTACTTTTGCCACGTTACACTATTTACAAGCAGGTCACAAATCTTCCTAGATTCAAAGGGAAAGGAATTAGAGTTCCTTTCCGGGTGGAGGAGTGATAAGGGTCTATAAGAGTATGTGAGACAGGAAATAGTGTTATTGTCTTTAAAAAATACTATCAGCCACAGATATTGTTCATGACCTGACCCCAGTTAACGTTTTCCAGGTTTAATTCCTTCCATTTTTCATATACAGCCATGTATCTTCTATCACAGAGAGCTACTTAAGATTCTAAGATATTGTTATGCATTTGCATATCTCCTTGCCATTGAATTGTTGGTTCTGCATGAATTGTCCTTTTTCTTTGTGTCTACCCAGCAAAATCCTATTCAGCTTTAGCAATCAGCTGTCCTACATAAGCCTGCCCTGAATTTTCAAAGACTGAGCGTTCCCCTAAGGCTCAGAGGTTTGATTTTCTTTTCGTATTTTTAAAATTTATTATGGTATATAATATACATAGCATTAAATTTACCATTTTAACCACTAAATGTGCAACTGTACAATTCAGCGGCATTAAGTATATTCACATTGTTGTGCAACTTTCACCACCAGTCAGCTCCAGAATTTTTTCATCATCCCAAACTCTGTACCCATTAAACAATAATTCCCAATGCTCCCCTCCCCTCAGCCCCTGGTAACCACTGTTCTACTTTATGTCTCTATGAATTTGACTATTCTAGGTACCTCATGTAAGTGGAATCATTACATGGCTTATATCACTTAGCATAATTTTTTCCCAGTTAATCCATGTGGCAACATGTATCAGAATTTCATTCTTTTAAGGCTGAATAATATTTCATTGAATGTGTCTATCACATTGTATTTATCCATTCATTCATTGATGGACATTTGGGTTGTTTCCACCTTTTGACTATTGTGAATGATGCTACTATGAACATTGGTGTACTCCAGAAGTATTTTGCATTAATTCTCCGAGGAAATTCATCTCATTGGATTGTAAGCATTTTCCCACATGATTGTTTGAGCATCCTTTAAACTACCTAAACTCTTTGAGTTTTAAGTTTATAAACTTTGAATTACAGATTTCTACATCTCCATAACCTAGAACATAATAGGTGTTCAATAAAGATATATTGGCTATTGAACACTAAAGAATTGAGGCAATGTCAATAGCAAAAGCCCTATTTGTGACCTTCAATCTCTTTTTGCCAAAGGCTTTCTCAACTATTTGATGTGAATTTGAAATTTTCATTTTATTGATAGATCAGAATGTATTAGATACTATAATAAACACAGCTAAAAGAAGGCCTGATTTTCAGGAGCTAACATTTTAAAATTGAGGTTGAATTCCTTGATAGGGTTTGAAAGAATAAAAGACATTCATAGAAAGAAAGAGTAGAGTTATTTCTTGGTGGATTAATATACTATGGCTTTCTGGAAATTATTATGTACAATGCACTAAATTCTTAAGGAATATAAATGTAATTTGTCTTTTTCCCCATAAGTATATATATCATACTAATTTGTATTATGTTTAAGTTGGTTATCTATTACTCTTGGGCTATAGGCGTAGGTACTTTAAAGAGGCAAATATTAGACTCTAAGAAACTAAGGGGAAATTACTGTGGTGGCTATAGGATCATGTGTATAACATAAAGGGCCACTGACTAGTAACAACTGTAAAACAAAAATCTGTTTGGTTTGGGGACCCATGGAGTCCAGGGCTCAACAAATTCAGAGTTTTATTTGTAGATAAAATGCATACATAGTAAGGAAAGAAGGACATATGCTTTTTATTGGATTTGCTGAATGGGAAGGAGAAAATATCTTCATGTAAGGTTTCGTGATATTGCTTGTTTTCTATTTGAGCTTCTGAGCTATGTTGATTATTATATTCTGGTAATCCACAATACAGAAAATATAACAGTTAAAAAGAGGTGGCACGTAACTTCTTGATCCTTACTCAAATTATTTTCAAAACATTACTATGTATTTTTTAATTTATTTCCACACTTGTGTACACACCCCCTAGAAGATTGCCTGACAAATCAAAGGCATCCAATGGATGAATAAATGATTTATGAATGCATAAATCTCAAATTTGGATTTCACAAATAGACAAAATTTCATTATTTACAGTATTGAAAAAAACCAAAACTGCATAAATGCCCAACAATCGAAAGTACACAAATAAATTAAGGTACATGCATAAGCTAAAATACTATGAAGTCATGAAAATTATGTCCTTGAAAATTTTTGACAATGCAAAAAATTGTCCAAAAGGTAATAACTGAAATTATAATTGCTCTAACTTTGTTTAAAAGTATATATACACACATACACTCACACAAACACACACACAAATACTTTAAATATATGTGGATATACATACAAATATTTCCATATTTGTGTGTATATATACACACCTATTCCCCAAGTATATCTGGAAATGTTTTACCTGTGTAATTAAGAAATTAAAGTTCTATGTCCTATAATACCATGCCATGTAATCAATTCTACAGATTTAAGAGCAATACATTATTACCATTATTTTACAGATCTTCCTTGACTTACAATGGGGTTAAGTCTGGATAAACCCATTGCAAGTTGAAAATATCATAAGTTGAGAGTGCATTTAATACACCTAGCCTACCAAACATCATAGCTTAGTATAGCCTATCCTAAACAAGTTCAGAACATTTACATTAGCCTACAGCTGGGTAAAGTCATCCAACACAAAGCCTATTTTATAATAAAGTGTTGACTACCTCAGACATTTTATTGAATACCGTACTGAAAGTGAAAAACAGAATGGCTGTATGGGAACGGAATGGTTTTAAGTGTATCACATGTTTACCCTGTTGATCACAGGGCTGAATGGGAGCTGTGGCTTGCTGCCTCTGCCCAGCATCAGGAGAGTATGTACCACATGTCACTAACGTGGGAAAAGATCAAAATTCAAATCGCCAACTACAGCTTCCACTGAATGTATATGGCTTTCACACCACCATGGAGTCAAAAAATCCTAAGTCAGGGACTTCCCTGGTGGTGCAGAGGTTAAGAATCCGCCTGCCAATTCAGGGGACACGTGTTTGATCCCTGGTCCAGGAAGATCCCACATGCCGCGGAGCAACTAAGCCCATGTGCCACAAGTACTGAGCCAGCATGCTGCAACTACTGAAGCCCATGCACCTAGAGCCCATGCTCCGCAACAAGAGAAGCCACTACAATGAGAAGCCCACGCACCGCAATCAAGAGTAGTACCCGCTCACCACAACTAGAGAGAGCCTGTGCACAGCGACGAAGACCCAAAGCAGCCAGAAAAAAAAACAAACAAAAAATCCTAAATCAAATCATCCTAAGTTGGAACTGTCTGTCTTTGACAATAGTAAAAAAGAACAGCAATGCATTTATGTCAAAACGTAAATCTCTAAATGAAATTTTTGTGGAAGAGCATTTTTTCAATGTCCATCCTTCTAAATGAGATATCCTTCTAAATGAGATGTGGAAAGCATTTAATGACACTTCAAATGGACATAGCAGAACTAAAATTACAGGTAGAACTTTCTTTTTATCACTAACATAAAAAGAACTTTCTTTTTATCACTAACACTAACAAACTTACATCAGTTTTAAAAAGGTATCACTTTATGAGAGAACAAACTTCCTATACTGAAAAGAAAGTAACTTGAAATTTCAAAATAAACCCATATTCCCTGATTTCAAGCAGACCATCAACATAAAGTGTATCTGAATTGCTATTAAACATATGTTTTTACAATAGAATGCCTAAGAGAATTTTTTGTTGGGCTCAAATCTTTTAAATATTCTGTTTATGAGATTCGCATTTCGAGTAATCACGAACCTAAAGAATTATAACTGCCATCTTCTTGTAACAATGAAGAAATGAACCAAGCAACCAACATGAGTTATAGAATGGGGCAATGTGACAGAAGTAAACATGAAGTAAGACAATATTTTACATGACAAAACTGATGTGGGCTAAAGAAACCCTAAGCATGCCACATCCATAGGTAATAACAAGAAAATACAAATAATCTGGCAATATGCTTTTATTGGATTGTAGGCCACTCATTTGATTATATAAAAAGAACTTCGCACTTCTGTTTGTGATTGTTTGATGGGCTATTATACATGGATTGACTTTTGCCACTGAAAAAAATTATAGATCTGATGTTCCTAGGTAAAATGTATAAGTACTTATAAAAATAAATATAAAATTAAAGACTTAGACTATCATCTTTCTAATGAAAGATGTGAATAATGAAATATAAAATCACTCTAATCTTTGTAAATACCTTTGAAAAATTAGTATAAAAATGGAAATGGTAAAATTAAGAGTCAATAGAGGGGTCTACATTTGTTGTTTAAAATTAAAGCAATTATAGAATGATGATTATTGTCTATTATTAAAGTTTCACATAATGCTACAATAATTCCTTCATTCTGTCCATTCATTGATATAAAGTTTTTTTTATCATTTTTAAATGAGAGCTGCTCTTAAGGTAAGAGGAAAACTTAGATGATAATTGTATTCTTTGCATGTAAAATTTCACTATGCTTACAGGTATAAAATTTTTATGTTTGTCAAAATAGACACCTACATTTTGATATACAAGATTATAAAGCTATTTCATGTTTATCTTCATAGTTTTTCTTAAACTTATTAAACATCCACCAAATAACTATTTTGGTGTAATTTCACATACACATCTTGGATCATTAGATTCTATCCCAAAATTTATAGAAAATATTACATATTGATCTCTGAAGGATAATGCACATCAACAATTCAATACGCTGTAGTGACAATGGCAAAGGAAATCAATACCAGCCAAAGTACAAGGTTCATGAAGAATTGAAAAAGAATGACACTGTTAAGCTAGTCATCATCCCTTAAGTTTTACAATTTTTATATGAAAAGAAAGGGGGGGGAAGCCAGGGATGTTGATGAACCAGGCTCCTAGCTTTTCACAGCATCACTACCAACAATACTGAAATATGTCAACTTCTGTGTGAAAAATGAAAACCAGTGACAATGAAAGCATTCAGCTTGAAAGATATATTACTTCTTTCCCATGTTACACTTCAGAAACAATACAAAACACGATTACTAGTCCCAGCAGAAGGAAGGACTCTTTACAAGTGATATTACCATTTCAAAATATCTTTGTATAAAAGCCAAGCTAAATAAAGACTGAAACATCAGGACTTCTGAGACAGAAGCTGGAATTTCTGTAATGAGATATATTCCTAGATAGAAGAAGGACGGCAGATGGGAATGGAAAGAAGTCAGTTTGTACAGCACTGGTTCATGCTTAGTTGGAATACAGTCAAGGGAATAAAAAGAGTTTTGTGAGTATAAAGGCTGTAGATGCATTATTACCATGAATAGTGTGGGTTTTACAGAGCATAAAATTTAAATCAAATGTTTGTATGTCACTGTCAGAGGAGTTAGTCCCCCCAAAGGAAGTGCTCAGAGACCAAAGTGCTAGATGTGTGCAAATCAGTTGAAAAATAACACACAGTCTACGCAGTGAGGAGATTCTATTTCTGATCTGTATAGGCCATTTCCTAAGACCTCTGGGAGGCTAAATGGGAAAGGCTAATACTACATTTCAAGTGCTACTTTACTTATTTTCTTTAGGTATATGCAGTATGAACTCACTTCTCTAAAAGTAAGGATTTTCTTGTGAACTAAGGGGAAAAAAAGTTCAACTTTTTAATGAACTGCCTTAGTGTGCTTGGACTGCCATAACAAAATACCACAGACTATACGACTTAAACCATGGAAATTAATTTTCTCACAGTTCTGGAGGCTAGAAGTCCTAGATTATCGTCTGGCGGTATCAGTTCCTGGTGGGAGCTCTCTTCCTGGCTTCCTGGCTTATAGATGGCTGCCTTCTTGCTGTGTCTTCACATGGCAGCAGCAGAAGGAGGGGGGAGAGAGAGAGAGCACTCTGGGGTCTCATCTTATAAGGATATCAGATCAGGGCCCCACCCTTGGGACCTCATTTAATCTTAATTACCTCCTAAAGACCCTATGTCCCAATACAGCCACACTGGGGCTTAGGACATCAATGCATAAATATGGGGGCACACAGTTCAGTCCATAGCATAAACAAACCAAAAAGGGTTACATAACCTAACCTAACAAAGCTAAAATAGGATAAGGGAGACTTTTTTTTTTTTTTTTGCGGTACGCGGGCCTCTCACTGTTGTGGCCTCTCCCATTGCGGAGCACAGGCTCCGGACGTGCAGGCCCAGCGGCCATGGCTCACGGGCCCAGCCACTCCGCGGCATGTGGGATCTTCCCAGACCGGGGCACGAACCCGCGTCCCCCGCGTAGGCAGGCGGACTCCCAACCACCGCAAAGGGAGACTTTTACTTCAAAATTACTTGAGTGTTTCAAAAGCAGTTTTACTCTATGTGTTTTAGTTAAGTGATTCCTCCCCCAACTCCTGCCATTTGGAGACAATAAAATTTCCATGATAGTTTTTTCGAGTTTGAGTAGTCACCATGTGAAGATCATTCATGTATGCATGCTTGCAAACGTGTGTGTTTTAAGTTACTTTTAGTTGTTATCATTCTTTTGAAGCAACTATTAGTGCTTATGAAATTTGATCTATTTGTGTGTATTGTCAGATTCTAAACAACTTTATTTAGAGTATTGGATGAAGAAAGAAAACCTCTAATACATTCCAGAGCTAAGATGCTAGACTCAGCTTTGACGAAAGTCCTCTAGTACCCACCTTCAGCCCGGATGCCCAAATGATAACCACACTCCCAAATTATTTCATTGCATCTTTTATTCATCCTAATACGACTTCAAGAGATGTCTGTAAGAACTAAGTAAATAAACATTAAATTATTTTCTAGGGTAGCACAACAGAGTGTGTAACTAGGATCATATATTGTAAACTCTTTTCCCATAAATGCAAACCCCATAGCTAAGTGAGGGAGCCATCACTTAAAACTTATTAAGAAAATGTGTAATATAATGGTCAGATATAACTATTTTTAAAATTCCAGATAGTTGTTATTTTTCATTTGAAAATATCTCGTGTGTACCTATTCCATCTCACAATTGCCCCATTTCAACGCTAAAGACAATATGTGTGCAGCTAACTTTGTTTGCTGAAAAATATTTCTACTAATTTACCCACTTGGTATAGGTTACAAAGAAGTGCACGTTTTTTTCCCCTTACACTCCAACCTCAGGCATATTTTGACATAGAGGCACTTCCAAACATTTTGACTTTTTCAGTGAGCCTCTTTCCGAGGTGCTGGTGCCAAGTGGATGTGAGGAAAGTAATGGCTGTTGTCTATACATTCTTCCTCAAGAGATGTGCTTCTGGAGAGAAAATATGATAGGACTACAAGGGGAAGAATCATTCACAGGCTGACGTTTCATTAATTCCCTCACACAATTTCATCTGTAGTCTGCAAATTCAGCCATTAGACTTCTACCAAGCAGTGCTGACTTCTTTGTATTTAAAACCCAAGCTTTACAACCACTTTTTAAAACTCTTTGGCAGTAGCCACTAAATCTGAGCATGTACTTGCCTTATGGCCCAGAAAATGTACATAGCAGCACAGAGCTCAAGAGGCCCAAACTGGTAGCTTCCAAAATGCTCTTCATTTTTGTGCATCGGCGGTAGAATGGATAATTACACAGGTGGCATATTCACAGAATAGCAGACTATATAGCAATGAGAATGAATGAACTACAAATACATTTTAAAATATGGATGAATCTCACAGTCAGAAAACAGAAGCCTGAGCCAAGAGTTTGGACTGTAAAGAACTTCTATGTAAAGTTTGAAAATGGGCAAAACCACCCATACTGTTAGAAGCCAGGAGAGGGTTACCCTTGGGATGGGTTAGTGACTAGAGAGAACATAAAGGGGGCTCCTGGGGGTGCTGATAATGCTTTTTGATCTTGGTGGTAGTTAAACAATTGCCTTTAGCTTCTGAAAATTCAATGAGCTGTAGACTTCAGATTTTCTACAAGTATTACATAGTTCAATTAAAAGTAAAACCAATACAAATGTACAGTCTCCTCAAGGGTGAGTGAAAGGATACAAACTCAGTTTAAAGTATGTAAACACTGAAGATTTTTAAGCATCTTGCTTATATTTCTCATTTTTAAGAATCTGAACATTTCAGAACCAGTGATTGGGCTTCTTCTATAGATTTAGCCTTCTACATCTAAATCATGCCTTCTCAGTTGATAGCTTTATCAATCTTTTCTCTTTCCAAGAGTGCTGTAGTGATGTTCTCTAGGCAATGATTGGTTTTCTCTTCTTCTTGATTCTGTCTTATGTTTATTCACCTTCCCACTTCTGTTTCTTTCATTATAGCTTCAGATTTCAGAAACTGATTACCTTGATTTTAGCTTGGTTAAAATTACTCTAAAATATATTCTTAGAAAACAAACTATATAGTATATGGCTCAACTTCAAAACTTCTAAGCAACCATCAAAATCAGTGATCACCACTGCTTACCCATGTATACCATCTAGAAAACAGATGCCTTTCATCCATCTCCCCTATCCACATTCTTTCAAATTTATATGTCTAAAAGTCAGCACAATGCATAAACATTCTAAAAATGTAGGTGATGTAAATAGTCCTCAAATTAAATTACGGCATTATAAACAGAAGGACCCAGTGTGGTCTATCAAATAATTTAGGGATGAATTTTTGGCTAATATAAGCACCGCATGAAGAGGTTCTCAGAGGAACCCATCTCACTTCTCTGAACCTCAATGATTAAGAACAAAGGTAGTGGATATGGATGCAAGTTCTAGAACATGCTACTTGGAAAACTTGAGTTAATTCTTCTATCATGGTGCAGGGAAATGTTCCTGGCAGTGCTACATAGAGAGTGAAGGAACCGTTCAAAATGCACAGAAGAAATTTCCTGGATATATTTTGGACCATTTTTCTATGTTTAATACAAAATAGAAACTGGACCAAAGTTTGAGTTTAGGTCAGTCTTCAAGTTCGTATTATTTTCTCTTTCCCTACTTCTGTATTTCTCCAGCCCAGCACAGAGCAAATAGCGTACAGTAGGCAACACAAACATCTTTTGACTATGTGCATGCATAACTGAGGAATTAATGGAGCCAAAGGGATTCGAGAGTGGGTAATTCACCCTGGGCCTAACGAGCAGAACTGTGAATGGCCTAGAAGACTTAGAGATATGAGGGTGTGCATTAACAGATACTTAATGAGCAGTTCAATTACCATGCTGAGTCTGGCCTATATTATAATGCATTATTGTGAGGCTATAAATTATTTATATGGTTTAAACTTATGTATCTGCTTTCATCCTCTCTCTTTTTTTTCTAAGTACTTCCTAAGTATTAACTAGCATCTTGACAAAAAATACAATTATGTGTATTTCCTCAAGATAAAGGAGAAAACATCTCTCAACTGGAAAAGTCAATTTGTTAAATCTATATTTTTCATGTTATAAAGTATTTTCACTTTGAAAATTTCCAGGATTAATTGCCCTCATTTGTTCTCCATGTGGCAGCATTCAGAACTTCCAATAGAAGTATTTCCCCTGCCCCCAGTGAGTGTACAATAATTTCTTAAAGCTCCTTTTGGAAGCATTCTCAGATGTAAGTAAATATGTTGAAAACAATAGAACTGAGAAAATAGTGGTTTTCAAAGGGAAAGTTCATAAAGGTAACTTTCAGATGGAAGCTAATTTTTATTGAATTAAAGAGGAATGTGTTACCAGGGGCCTGCGAAATACCAGCACAATGGTAAGTAGTGAATGAGTACGGGGCTCATCAAGATTGCAGCAGGAACTTCAAACATTACTTTGAAGATGGAAGTGGGTATAATTCCACAAAGTTCTTAAAATAAACACACTTGGGTCCATTGTATGGGCCTGAGCAGCATTCCCCTTAGTAAAAACATAGGTGAAACTGGGATCCATCAATGCATAGGCACAATTGAAAGAAAACCAATTTTGTTAATGCATATAGGTTTCCAGAAAGATTGCCTGAGATTATAATTAACTACTTACCGAAAGACAGGCAGGATGTTAGTAAATGTGGTAGGTTCAACTCTAAAGCTGTGACAGAAGCAATAAGCAGTCAAAATAGCAAATGACTCTACGACATTTTTTTTTTTTTAATTGAGGAGGTAATGGTTTTCCTGCACTGCTGAAAGTCAAAGAAAAACATTAAGAGAAAGTCAACATTTGTTACAGCAAACTCTTTGTGTGTGAAGCGTAGAAAAAAAGGTTAAAAAATATGTCCAGAAATTTCTTTTATGCATACTCAATGGCTACTTCACTCTCCAGCTTTTGAATGTACCATGCTAAGAAGACAAAAGAAGCAATCTCAGTTTGAGCCACTTATCTTCAGATTGTTCCAAAGTCATGAATTAAACACCCTTATATATCTAATAATTGTGACAGGAGATGAGGGATGCATCAGAGTTGCAAAAACAGCTGAGAGTGTATGGCTATGGAGTTTGCCAACCATAGCAGGTATATGTGCACACAAGTGTATGAACCTACTCAGTCCCTCAACCAACATCCATCTCTTGAGGTCTCACTATGTAAGGCACTATGGAAAGTTTCTAAAGTTACAATAAAGAAGGTGATTGACTGTACTCAATGCGCTCAGGACATGATATTATAGTAGGGCCATAGACCAGTGACTCACTACGCAGGAAATCATATATATATATTTGAAAATCAAACAAAAACTATGAGACCCTTTTTAGGAGAAAAAAGCACACAATTGCACAGATAGCCATATAATTCCACATGTAATTTGGGGGGTTCACATATCCCTAATGTCTATTCATGGGCCCAGGAGTTCATGGATCACAGATTACAACCACTGCCTGGATGGTCTTTCCAGACCTATTTAACTACCGCGATTCCTCATTTCATAGCTGCCTGACATACGGAGGGAGTTTTTTACTAACACATTGTACTAGTTATATTGCTGCATAAACCTTAACTATTCCAAAAGTCAGCAGCTAAAAACACCAACATGTAATATCTCTCATCATTTCTAAGGGTAAGGAGTCTTAGAGTGGCTGAGCTCAGTGATTCTGGTTCAGGGTCTCATGAGGTTGAGGCAAGATGTTGTCTGATGCTGCACTCATCCTGAGGTTTGACTGGGTCAGGAATATCTGCTTTCACTTACATGGCTGATGGCAAGAGCTCTCAGTTCCTTGCTGGCTATTGGCTGTAGTCCTCAGTTTCTTATCACATGGGCCTCTTTATAGGGCTGCCCAGACTTTACAGCTGGATCCCCGCAAGAGAAACAAGATCAGGGTGAAGAGGAAGCCACAGTACCTTTCATGACCTAGCTCAGAAGTGCAGTAATCTGTTGTAATCTATTTGTCATGAACACCAACTGTGATACAGTGTGGTAGGAGATTTCATAAGGGCATGATGAGTACCAGGTGGTAGGGATCATTGAGGACCCTTTTGGAAACTTGCTACCACAACATTCAAATTAGAATAATGAAAATAACATTGAGGTGGTCAAGGTACTTGGAGCATAATCCAGCTTCTGAAATTAGTCAATAGTATGATATTGACCAAGTCAATTACCTTTCATATGCAAGATGAGAGACTTTGGTTAATAAACTCTTGGATCTCTTCCTGCTTGAATACTGTGTGAGTAGAGAATCTTCCCATTTTAATTTCACTTTCTGGCAGTTATACAGCTATCAGGGAGGGAATTCTAAGATTCAGTATAGTATAGTCAATCAAAAAATGCTTCCCAATTTATGCACTCAGGAAGGCAAAATTTATTTTATCTGATTATAAAAAGTGATAATTATTGATGATTCTGGTAACCGCAAATCTACTGTATTCACCCTGAATTTACTTATCTTCCTGATGATTATTAGTAAAACGACAAAGGAAAAATGGTCAACAGTTTTTCAAAAGAATTAGTGTTGTTGAACTGTTTTCGGATTTTGTTAGTGAAATCTAGCATGTATTAGGCACCCCCAGCTTATAGACAACTCCTAACACAAAGCCTACAGAGTTTTCTGTAATCCATTTTAGGTCATGTTGGGTATGTTGTCATCAGGAAGCAGTAGTTCATGAGCGATTGCCTCAAGGACTTTTGAGGAGGATTGCAAGTTATTGAAGTGGAAAAGCCTTTTAGGAGGTCAAAATATATCCTAATATCAACCCTGAGGTCTCTTGTTGCATAGTCAAGCATGGCTGCATAAAATAGATTGAATAAAACTGGAACCATTAGATAGTCCTGCTTCCCAGGATTAGTGATGGATGGCTCTGGCCAAATGCTATCAACACTAACTTGACCAGTCATTTCATCATGAAAGTTTCAAGCTGTTGGTAAACTTCTCTGGCAAACCAACTAATATTGTAGTTGTAGGAGCAGAGATTCTCTGCTGTCAGCAAAAGTTGTGGTAGATTAATAATCACAATGTTGACAGCTGATGGGACGTTAACATTCTTGTGCATTGTAAGGTGGTATCACTGGAACCAAGTGACATAGCTGCAAAAGTCTTCACGTAAGTTATTCTTGATATTTCAAAACACTTAAATCAGTAAAATGCACTTATCAGTCACTGTGATTCAACAAATATTTAATGAGGATACTTTAGTAAATAAATCAGCAGGATCTTTGCCCTCAGGTAGCTTACAATCTAACCAAGGAAGGGAACTAGTATGTAAACATTTACAAGGTTGATAAATAGCAAATGAAAATAAGTTTTCACACTTCTTGTCTGAAAACCATTGTTAGGGCTCCTAACTAAAAGCTTGATATGGGCTTCCCTGGTGGCGCAGTGGTTGAGAGTCCGCCTGCCGATGTAGGGGACACGGGTTCGTGCCCCGGTCCAGGAAGATCCCACATGCCGCGGAGCGGCTGGGTCCGTGAGCCATGGCCGCTGAGCCTGCGCGTCCAGAGCCTGTGCTCCGCAACGGGAGAGGCCCCAACAGTGAGAGGCCGACGTACAGCAAAAAAAAAAAAAAAAAATCTTGACAAATAGCTACAGCCTCAGGTATTCATTCTCTCCTTCTGCTACTCCTACCTCTCTTCCTCTTACACCCTCCCTTTCTTTGTCTCACTCCCACCGTACCTCTTTTTGCTTTCTGGACCATCTATCTTCTCTTTGCCTTTTAGGAACCCATCTCTCCTCTTCTCTGCCCTGTTCTTGGATCAAGAGACTGATCCTGAATGGACTCTACCAAAAGACTTCCCTGCCCTCTAGCTTTCATTTGGGCCTGGCCAGTGGGGAGCCATCCCAGGAGTAGAAAGAGGGGAGCCGATTGAGCTCAGAGTATTTATTGCCCCACATCCTTACTTTGCTGGTCATCTCTAGATGGCCAAGCCCCCTAACCTATGAATCACAAAGTCTCCTCGTTTACCCCTTTTTGCCTAGCGTGGTAACAGCCCCAGAGTATTGCACTAGCCCTGGGGCTTCTCTACACAGGAAGACCTACCTTTGAACATAGTGATTTTATCATCATCCTCCTACATTATCCTAATTTGAGTGTTCTGTTTTCTGCTGAGAAACAGAAAATTTCAGCTTCAGCTTTGAGAACGCCTCACCCTTTTGTCCTCTCTTACACTTACATTAGCTTCACCACTGGGCCATTTGTCTTTTCTCTTTTCCACGGCAGATCATATCTAATTTCAGAGATAAACAAAACAAGCAAACCAAACAAAAAACTAGGCTCTTCAAGCAAGCGTTTCTTTGAGACTTGTCATCTGGCTCACTGGCTAGTGGTTCCTTTGAAATTTTGCTTCTGCCTCTTTGTTTCTGCTTTGCCAAGGACTGGGAGAGGAAACTGGCTCTGGAGTGCCAGTGAGAGGGAAGAGGCGAAGGTAGATACAGAGTAAACAAGACAAGTGCTAGAGATACAATTGTCATGACAAAATTAATTCATATTACATTGCTAAGGATTTCTATAACTGAGGAAACTCAAACTTGAGGCAGAGGAGAGGGAAAAGTACAGGAGTTGTGAGGGAACAAGTAAATTCTAACAATGCAGCAGGAGAGGATAACCCTTTTCCATGGTTGAAACTAAAACATTAGGGCTTGCTTACCTTTAATAAGACCATTAATCACTGGGTTCATTTAGGCAGAAAACTAAGGAATAATTACAATGACCATTGAAAATAAATTTATAACTTGTCTATTTACATTTCCTTTTAGGAGGACATTACTGCATAACATAGAGAGCATTGTGTCATTAAAATGCTGAATGATAAATGTTTGTTAGGAAGAAAGATTTTTAATTCTATTAAAACTACCCACAGACACAACAAAAGATAATGCAATTTCATATAAGGCTATTTACTGATTGGGCAAGTTATTAGTGCCTACTAGTAAATAAAAGTATATGTGCATTTCACATGCATGTTCGAATTTCACATCTGGAATGGATCTCTTTGCAGAGACTGAAACTTACCCAAACCTTTTTTTTGTATAAGTTACAGGATCAATCATTCCTAACTAACCAGTAATCACATTTTGTTATTATTGATAAAATAGAAATAGGCTCTCGTGTAGTTCAAAGGCAGAGATGGCAGATAGACAAACCAGTACTTCATGATATTAATGGTTTTTATTTTTCTTATTAAAAAAATTAATGCTTATTGTAAAACATTCAAGTAGTAGAATGTGTTGGATTAAATATGGCCACAAATTTGTTACTGTTCCTCTCATCAAGAAATAGCGGTTTGCAGCTAAGTATCAGAAATATTTCTGTTCTAATATACTCCCCTTCCCTTTTATATTTCATGAACATTTTGCTCACTTTTAAAATACTAATATACAAGGAAAAATAAAGTAGCTATTAATCAAATATCTTAAGGTAGATTTCTACAGCACAAGTCAGTGGCAGATATTACCAAAGAAGTTTAATAAAGGGGTTGACTACATAAAAAATAAAGGAAAAAAAGAAACACAGTTGATTTTCCCTGTCTTAGAATCTGGGCTGGTCTTGCTTTGACCAATAGAAAACAGCAAAAGTGAAGCTAGGTAACTACCAAGCCTTGGCTTCAAGAGGGCTTGCGGTTTTTGTTTGTTTGTTTGTTTGTTCTCTTGGAAGACTACTGCCTGTGAACAAACTTAGAAAGAGATCACACGGAGAGAGAAGCCTAGCTGTCTCAGCCATTCCAGCACAGGCCCCAGCCATGGGAGTAGGTCGTTAGGGATTAGCAGTCCCTAGCTAACCGACCAACTCACGGTAGACACAGGAATGAACCTTGACATGACAGAGCAAAAAGACAAGCTATCCCAGTTGAACCTTGTCTAAACTGCCACCCACAGATTTGTAAACAAATAAATGGTTGTTATATGAAGTCACCAAGCTTTGGGGTGCTTTGTTAGACAGCAGTGGACCACTAACACATATAGAAAAGCATAAAACAACAGGTAAAATTCTCCCCACACAAATTCTCCTAACCTCATTTCTCAGAAAGTGTCATTGTTAATATTTTGTTGTTGTTCATATTTCCTGATATTTTATGTATCTTTGTGAATGGTTATATAGAAAGATGAAGAGGTAAGTAGGTAGATGAATCAATAGATAGGTAAATTTCACAACTGTCATCCCGTAAGATACTCTTCTCTAAGACTGTCTTAGACAGTTTTCCATACCAATACAGGAATGCATTTCTCATTCTTTTCAAAAACTGTATTATTAATATTACTTTATTTAACATATTTTTATTGTTAGGCAGTGGGGTGGTTTACATTTTTCCCCCAATACAAACATTACTGCAATTAATATTAACATAGGCTTTTTTTCCCCCTGAAACTTGTGTTCATCTGAAGGAAAAAAGGGCTACAAGTATAATTGCTGCATAGAAAATTTTTACTTTTAAACTTTTAATAGCAAGTTCCAAATTGTGATCCTAAAATTAGTACCCATTTGGTTTATTTTTTCCTGAATTTGGGGGCTGCTTTTGCCTGCTGCTGACCAGCTTGCATGGAGATGCACATGTCTGCTTTCACCATATTTAGGTTTGAAAACATGCTGATTATTGTAGAGATGCCTTTCTGTGATACTTGAGAACAACCTCAACTTTTAGAAGATCGCGTGTTCACTTTGTGTATTCGAAACAACCAGTTTACCGAGTGCACATGATCAATTTAAAACTTCATTCAAAGCAAAGGTAATTCACCTAAGTATGCTGAAATCTGCTGATGGCCAGGAAAAAAACCAGTGCTCTGCCGGATCCATTCAGCTTGACGTCAGCCAGCCTGCAGCCATTTTCACTGCGCTCTAATGAGATAGCACATTATGGAAAGTGACCAAAAACGATGTGGAACTTTGTAGCAATGTCTGAGTCAAATAAACAAAGGCTGGGTTTAGTGGAAAACTATGAAACAAAAATCTTAAATTTTTGATTTTTGTTTGATGCAAACAAAAATCTTAAACTTTTCAAGGGGGGTAAAAACTCTATTCACATAGATGCTGAAATATTGACTATAAAAAAGAAAACATGGTATACCTTCTGAGATTTAAATGGCAGGTTTCCAGGTGTGTGTGGTTCCTGCTGCTTCCCTTCCAGATGTGTTATCCATCAAAGAGCTACCCTATTTACCTGGTAGATAAGTTGCCTCTATGAGACAGGGAGTAGTCATTTCCTAAGTTACCCAGGGAAGGCTGGTAGTCAGGCTAGTGGAGCGATTTGGGCCCCATCAGAGGCTGGATCTAGAATTCTCCTCACTAAGCAAAGCGCACCTCAGTTGGTCCATGAGCTCACCAGGTCATGAGCCTTGGAAGGCAGCTGCAAAGGAGAGATGATTCTCTGTCTGGCTACAGCTGTTCAATCCCGGCTTCTCAGCCCCAACCCATACACACACACACACACACACACACACACACTAGCCTCTCACAGCTCCACAAGAGCCTCAACATAATTTTTGTCCAACTGGTTTAGCGGGCTACCTGCAGCTAGGGAACAATACCATCATTTAGTTAAGTTTATATTATTGGGTCAAAAATCTAATTCCAACAGTAATACTTTTACTTGCCTTTCAGTTTTTCTGCTATATATTCTTGCCTTGGTATGTGATCCAGTCTTGTAAGAAACCATGACTACCTTATTATCCATATCACTGAGACATATAGGCAAAATGAGTAAATAGCAAACAAACTGACCTCTATGGAAAAGGTTTTAGTTAATTCCAATAGCTAAAAGTTGGGTTTTGCTTAATTTGGAGTACACTAGAGTTATATCAGTAAATGAAATTTTAAGTTCCTCTGAAATCCAAAAGACCAAAATGTTCAAATAACTTCATCTTCTTTTAGACATTGCTTCATCAGAAAGAGCCAAGGAAGTAGCTAAAATCATTATTCTTTTCCTTCAAAACAAACATATTCTAAAATATGTCAAAGAGGTTTAAGTGAAACTCCTAACTTGCAATAAGAGGTTTAATGTTCATGTTTAAGGAGATAAGGGAATACAGAGTCCTAAGTATTTTAAGTTTAGCCTGAATACTGTTTTAGTGATAAGGTTTTTTTAAAATAGTTTAATAACAAGGATAGTAAGTGTTAAATATATCTAAGCAATGTAATAAATAGTAGTCTAGGCACACCGGTTATACCATTTGTTTTTTAAAAATTTGTGTGAGTCCCATAATGTTACCACCGTTTTAATTTGAGGAAATTCTAGTACAAAGACATGGAGTAATTTACCCAAGGTCAAAGAGCAGGTAAGTATCAGAGCCAGAATTTAAATGTATGAAATTGATTAATTTATAATGGTGGCTTGTTATAGACAATTTTAAAAAACACACAACACATGTAAAACTGTATAGCAGTCACAGTAAATTTACATGTTCATTATCTAGTTTGCTCTTCAGATAGTTTGTGGGTTAAGTTCAGAGCTGTTATTGCTACCATTATGCAAATGAAATTGATGAGGTTCAGAATGCTGACTTTTTGAAGGTCATCCAGTTAGTATATTGAGGTGCATTTGGCACCCAAATATAGCTCTTTAGGGATGATTTTTCCTAACCATCCCGAACACTAATATAAGGGGAACTTGCTAGAAAGTAAATTAGAACTAAAATGTTATCGAGGAGATGAAAAATGAGAGCAGTATGATCAACTAATATGTGGTAAAGTTTAATTCCAAATGAATTAAGAATATATATTACTATAAATTATTAGGGAGAAGTTTATTTTGTATGATTTTATTCTCAGCACTGAAAATATAGCCTAACACATAACAGATTCTCACAGACTTGTGGAGGAAATGAATGAATAAATGAATGAATCTGTTATAAGACATCAGTGTACTAAGAGATTTTTCTTGTTTTTATTTAAATCACAAGGAAATTTTCTACCTAAGAATTTAAATTCTGAACACTTAAAATTTATTCTACCTCTACGCAAAGTTAAGAAAAATACTTTTTGAAGTAACCTAAAATTGATATGTACATAGAGTGTGACTTCTTGTGAAAAAGAAATATAATAACTCAAAAGGCCAGACATATAAACAGGTGTTAACAATTATGCTATTATAAACTATCAGTACTCAGTTTAAACATGTATGTCTTTTTCAAAATTAAACAAATCTCAAATATATATATATATATATATATATATATATATATACACACACACACACACACACACAAATGACAGCCCAGATTCTGTCCAACTTAAAATGTAATAATTCTGCCTAAATGTTACACTTTTAAAAAGTCATACAGTAGTTCTCAAATGTTAACCTGCATTAGAATCACCTGGAGGGCTTATTACAGTAATCTGTAAAACACAGATTACTGGGCCCTGTCTGTAGGTCCAGGGCAGCGCCTGAGAATTTGCATTTCTATCCAGTTTCCAGATGATGTTGATACTGCCCATCTGAGGACTATCCTTTGTGAACCACTGCTATACTGGAAAGCCTTACATTTACCTTGAGCTCCTGCTTTTAAAATTAAGAACAGAGGATTGTTTAGGTTTACAGTTCTTCTTAAACATCATCCTCCCTTCCTGCATCAATCTCCAAACTTGGTTCACCTGATTTGCCCATATGCCATAGGTAACTTGTGTTTGCAAGAATCAATATATTTCCTAAGTTTATATGTTCTACCACAGCTCCAGGATTTTAGATTGAATGTAGCATAAATTCAGTTTATAATGGAAGATTCAATGATCATAACAACAGTTTAAGAAATCAAAATGCTAAATCATTATGAATGGTTTTTCTGTCTAATTCAAAAGTACGTAACACTAAGTGTTCAGTATTTTAACATTATCTAGCAAAGGTACATTAAGTATTGTTAGTCCTGGTGAAACGATCTAACAAAAGATATTAGTTATTTCAAATTGACTGTATCCGCAGAGATATCATGTCTAAACTTCAACCGCCACTAATAGCACAGACTATGGAAGTAATTTAAATGACCTTGAATTTGACTTCATTTTTCAATACCTAGCTTTTGTTGTATTCAAAATGATTCTGGCTGTACACTGAAAGATCTGTGGAACATACGCTATGTGACTCCATGTGACTACAGGGAGGACTGCATTCAATTCAGGGTTTAAAATGATAGTTAAAAACAGCAACAATAAAAACTTAACCAAGGACAAAAGAAGCTATGTAGAACATTGTTAAAATGTTATTAGTAATGAAAAATAATGAGAAGTCCAAAAATGTATGGAAAAAATAAAGAGAATTTAAGGCAGGGATTGCTACTTGATTGGGGAAATATTAATTAAATGCCAAAGTTCTTAATAGTAAAGACTATCATGTATGTATCATTTAATATTTGTTCTTCAGTCACCCAGTTTTCAGATGAAGAAACTAAAGATCGAATATTTGGTTTTTCCAAGTTTAGTTAGCCAAATAATGTCTAAATAATGTCTACATAAGCTGCATATGTGACCATAACCAGGTTTACTAAACAAGCTTATGGAATAGAAAAAAAAAAAGTTATGCTTTATTCAGTTTTAAATAAAACCTCTTTAGGACTAACATTTAAATAGTTCTCAGTGGCTCATACTTTGCTCTTCCCTTTATTCTTTTCTTGATTAGGAATATGTATCACCACAGCAGAATTTTTATACTGATTCCTGCATTATATATCCAGCCTCCTTTATTTATCAGAGCTATGACAACAGGACCTACTTGGAAACTTTATAAAATTGTAACACATCTATTTAGTGACTAAGGACTCAGAATTGTCTTTCCTGTCAAGGATATTTCAGCAGTTGGAATTTCATCTTTATTCTCCATTGGCAATTAAGGGATAATATTTCAATCCAATCAAAGGAGTATTTTAAGCACTCTGAGGTTAACATATGTGAAGTCTATGTTACTCTCCTGAAACTGATGCAAAATAGATTATGTCAATGTGCTTTACCCAACTTAGCCAAGTTTCTCAAGTGTGCATTTCCTGCTTTTGTAAATTTCTATGTTTGCAAGATTTCTATTGTGTTCTAATTATGCATATTACTTTTCTCCATTTTTCTTGTTAAAGTAGTTTAGCACCTCAGTCATTTGAGGTTATCACTGATTTCTTTAATTTCATACCTCCCCTAATTTATTAGTGAGCCTAATTTCTATCTCTTTTTTTACTGATATGATTGTAAAACCTCATCTTTTCTCCTTAATGCTTTTTCACTTTCCTTATCTCAGGCTCCTTTTTTCCTTATTAACTTTCTGCAACCTATTAACTCTCCTGCAAGCCTTATTGATGAAATATATTCTTCCTTGGTTCACATTCCACTTCTCTGATGGGAAGTCTTTAAACTCTGTGTGTGTGTGTGTGTGTGTGTGTGTGTGTGTGTGTATGCATGCATGTGTATACATACATTTATCCTTGTAGAAAGGACATATTTTAAATTAATTCAGTTCACATGATACAATTACAGTATCTTCACCATAGTCTAGTCTTCTATCTTGGGCTATTACTCTCTAACTCTCCCTCCCTACATATATATACAATTGTTCTTTATATCACAATATTCATTTTGGTTTTGCTCACATACTCTTTAATATTACATTCGATCTCCTTAGATATTAAATGGTTAAATGAAGTAATAAATTGGACCCTAATTATTTATTTATATACTTCTGGAAAATAAGAGCCAATACTGGAAAAATAATAAAGAATATAGTGTTTGAGAATTAGTGGAACCATTTAAGAGAGCCAACTTCCTCACAGAGAGTAATTTAAACTCTAGCTTATAGTTTTAAAAATAAATATTCTATGATTGGAAACTCAGATATAAGATAAATAAGTTGTCTGAGATCTTTTTATCTTTAAGTAATATTTCACAGGAAGTGTATTTGACATACCATTAAGATATAAGGCCATACTTAACGTCACTTCTAGGAGAGAGTTCTCCACCCACAATGTTAGCTGAGGCAGCATCACATGTGGATTATATGAATGCCCCTCCCTACTCCTGGACAGAGATCATGTGACCCAAGAACAGCCTAATCATTGGTTAGCTAATTATCTATGAAATGGTCTGGTTTGAGAGTTCTGATCTAAGTTAGCTGAGCCAATTAATCTGTATTCTTGCACACAGAAATCCAAAGAGAATCAAGTAGCTAGCTATAAAATCTAAAATGCAAAGACTGCATTCAGAGAGGCAAGATGAGTCAAAAATCAATAAAAAGAAACTCTGTGGCAACTAGAACAATGAAATATTGAAAGAATATACATTATAAAAGTGGTTTTCAATGGGCAGAAGTGTAGGTATACTGTCTGTGAAAGAAGATTCTCAGGGCATGGCTGGAAAAAGTTTGACAATATCTTGCTAGAGATTCAGAATAGAAAGTGAAAAAGACAGACACATTGGCAAGTTGTTGGGAAGCAGAAATAATGAAGGACTAGAGTAAAAATTCATGAATTCCTGTGCTGAAATTGCTAGAACTGTCATAGATCTAGAACTTTCATCTACTTACAGTATCTCTAAGACCACATACTAATATATTTTGCAATCTAAGATTTTAATTAGCTTCTCTCTTACTGTCACATTTATCTTTATAATAAATTACCACCAACTTAAACTATCTTCAGTGAGTTTCTTTTCCCTATAAAGAAATAGAAGCCAAATAGAAGCCAAATAAAAATATTTGCTCTGGTTTTATTCCATAAGTACTTTTTCATCACCTGGAATGTACAATGCATTGTGGTTGATGATATGGAATATAAATATATATAAATTAATTGTATACAAGTTCCATTCTCTAGGAGTTTGTCACCTAATAGAGAAAAAAAAAGCCTTATAGAAATAATTGTGACCTTAATTAACATTAAACAAATGATAAGACACTTGAAAAAGGAAAGGTAAACACAATAAGAAGTCCTTACTTTTCCTGTATTATATTCAGTTGATTGAGAGTCCTATGTTAGTAGAGACTAAAACACATGCTACTAATAAACCAGTGGGGCAATGAAGAAATCAAAGAGGAAATCAGAAAATACGTTGAGACAAGTGAAAATGTAAACACAACTTTCCAAAATCTATGGGTTGCAACAAAAGAGTTCTAAGAGGGAAGTTAGTAGTGATACAGGCATACCTCAAGAAACAAGAAAAATCTCATATAAACAACCTAACCTACCATCTAAAGTATTTAAAAAAACAGAAGAGCAAACAAAACCCAAAGTCAGCAGAAGGAGGGAAATAATAAAGGTCAAGAAGTAAATAAAATAGAGACCAAAAGAAAAAAAGAAAGGACAAAAGAAAAGAGCAATAAAGGCAAAAGCTGTTCTTTTTTTCTTTGAAAAGATAAACAAAATTGATAATCCTTTAGCCAGGCTCATCAAGGTAAAAATAAAGAGGATCCAATAAACAAAATAGTAAATGAAAGAGCAGAACTAACAACTGATATCACAGAGATATAAAAAATAATAAGAGAATACCATGAACAGTCATATGCCAACAAACTGGATAACCTACAAGAATGGACAAATTACTAGAAAAATATAACTGTCCAAGACTGAATCAGGAAGAAATATACAATCTAAACAGACCAATCCATAGTAGTGATAATAAAAGCTATTTATGACCAATCCACAGCTAACATCATACTCAAAGGTGAAAACCTTTCCTCTAAAATCAGGAACAAGACAAGGATTCCCATTCTCACCACTTCTATATAACATATTACTGGAAGCCTTAGCTACAGCAATCAGACAAGAAAAAGAAATAAAAGGTGTCCAAACTGGAAAGGAAGATGTAAAACTGTCACTATTTGCAGATGACATGATACTATATATGAAAAATCCTAAAGTTTCCACCAAAAACTATTAGAACTAATAAATGAATTCAGTAAAGTTGCAGGATACCAAATTAAAATACAGAAATCTGTTGTTTTTCTATACACTATTAATGAACTATCAAAATAAAAAGCAAGAAAAAAGTTCTGTTTAAAATCACATGAAAAACAATAAAATACCTAGGAATAAACTTAACCAAGGACATGAAAGACATATATGCCGAAAACTCTAATAAACTGATGAAAGAAGGTGAAGATGATACAAAGAAGTGGAAAGATATCCCGTGTTTATGGACTGGAAGAATTAATATTGTTAAAATGTCCATACTACTCAAAGCAATCTACAGTCAATGAAATCTCTCAAAATACCCATGACATTTTTCACAGAACTAGAACAAATAATCCTAAAATTTATATGGAACAACAAATTACCCCAAATTGCCAAAGCAATCTTAAGAAAAAAGAACAAAGCTGGAAATACCATGCTTCCCTCACTTCAGACTATACTACAAAGCTACTGTAATCAAAAAAGCACGGTACTGGCACCAAAAACAGACACATCAATCAATGGAACAGAACAGAGAGCCCAGAAATAAACCCACACACTTATGGTCAATTAATCTATAACAAAGGAGGCAAGAATATAAAATGGAAAAAAGACAATTTCTTCAATAAGTGATGCTGGGAAAGCTGCATAGCTGCATGTAAAAGAATGAAATTAGAACATTTTCTCACACCATATACAAAAATAAATTCAAAATTAATTAAAGACCTAAATTTAAGACCTGAAACTATAAAACTCCTAGAAGAGAACATAGGCGGAATACTCTTTGGCATAAATTGTAACATTATTTTTTTGGATCTGTCTCATAGGGCAAAAGAAACAAAAGCAAAAATAAACAGATGGGAACTAATTAAACTTAAATGTTTTTGCACAGCAAAGTAAACCATTGACAAAACAGAAAGACAACCTACTGATAGAGAGAAAATATTTGCAAATGATATGACCAACAAGGAGTTAATATCCAAAATATATAAACAGCTCATACAACTCAATATCAAAAAAAAAAAATCAAAGAACTCCATTAAAAAATGGGAAGAAGACCTGAATAGACATTTTTTCAAGAAGATATACAGATGGCCAACAAGCACATGAAAAGAAGCTCAACATTGCTAATCATCAGAGAAATGCAAAGCGAAACCACAGTGAGATATCACCTCACACCTGTCAGAATGGCTATTATCAAAAAAGTCTAGAAATGACAAACATTAGAGATAATGTGGAGAAAAGGGAACCCTTTACACTGTTGGTAGGAGTGTAAATTGGTGCAACCACTCTGGAAAACAATATGGAGGTTTCTCAAAAAACTAAAAATAGGGCTACCAGGTGACCCAGCAATTCCACTCCTGGGTATATATCCAAAGAAAACAAAAACACTAATTAGAAAAGATACATGCACACCAATGTTCATAGCAGTATTATTTACAATAGCCAAGATATGGAAACAATCTAAGTGTTCATCAATTGATGAATGACTAAAGAAGATGTGGTATATATGTACAATGGAATATTACTCATAAAAAAAGAATGAAATTCTGCCATTTGCAACAACACGGGTGGACCTAAAGGGTATTATGCTTAGTGAAATAAGTTAGACAAAGAAAGACAAATACTATATGTTATCACTTATATGTGGAATCTAAAAAATAAAACAAATGAATGACTATAACAAAACAGAAATAGACTCAGATATAGAGAAAAAACTAGTGGTTACCAGTGGGGAGAGGGAAGTGGGGGAGGGGTCAAGACAGCAGTAAGATACTGAGACACAAACTACTATGTATAAAATAAGTAACAAGGATACATGGTACAGCACAGGGAATATAGCTATTATTTTATAATAACATTTAATGGAATATAATCTATAAAAATATTGAATGACTATGTTGTATACCTGAAACTAATATAATATTGTAAATCAACTATACTTCAATAAAAAAAAGTGTTCTATGATACACCTCACATAAAATAGCTAAGAGTAGTGCTTGATCCGAAACACCAAACTTAAATAAAGCATACAGAAAAAATTTTAAGAAAAGTTTGGTTTTCCCCTCATATTCAGCAGTCTCAGAGTTGAGAAAAACAGGGAACTGACTCTATAGCCTTATAGCATGATTTTATTTTCCAAAAAATAAATATGATCACTGTCCCAATACAATTAATGGCAAGCATGTCTAAGTTTTACATATTAAAAATTTTACTCTTTATTGTTATATCAGATTTTACAAATCATATCTCTAAAAAAATGTCAGCCTTCACTAAAATCTCTTTAACAAAGTGAGAAAAAGACTTTCATTAACCATAACAGTTGTTCAGAGTTTGATATGGTCTATCTGAGGACAATGCAGGAATTATCTGAAGTCATCATAGTCATGAGCAATTATGAGTGAAGACTATTATGATTGCACTGACAAGACAAGGAGAAGCAGGTTAAGAGAGCAGCAGATGAAATTCCGATTAAAAAATTAGAATGACATTTCAACTCTAACTGAAATATGCTTTTTTGGCAAGAAGAGAGAATCCCTTTTCCCAGAAATTTCTGAGGACAATGCAGACTACAGTACAGTGCTTCCCCAAAGCAGAAAGAGGAATTCAGATTTTCCATTTGAATTAAGTTCTGATTCTGATTCTAAATGTGTATTTTTTAATAACCGTAATTCATAAGCTTGAACAAATAGTACCATACTTTACAGGAAGAACTTAACTGTATGTGCATAGACATCTATAGATATCCATCCATAACTACCTATCAAGCTTTTCAAAGCATCATTACAGTTATTTCTTGGAAGTACAGAATTTGCTTTACATATTTACTAATGCATTCATAAAATATTCATTGAATGTGAGTTTTATGCTATACATTGAGATGGTTGCTGGAGGTACAAAGGTAATCTACACTATATTTTAGGAAAAGATTATCAACCAAACTTACTGCCCTGAGATACTCTTTATGTATCACCTCTGGCAGTGACCGAGAGATCAAGTTTATTAAAGTAGCTTGTCTTTTTTCCTTGTTGTTGTTTTTTAAATTATGGCATTCGAACAAACAGTCCTAAATATGGAAATAAGAGAAAAAAAACGCATATACCCTTTATTGTACAAAATCTCAGGATGTTTCACAATGAGTACCCCCTACAAGCAAAACAAATTGACTCAAGCTAAGTTATAATATCGATTATACTCCTTTGTTTTTATACAATCAACACTTCTTTAACTCTAGAGTCAAGCTATTGAAATGACTAATTAAAATATTATTAAATTGGGTCAGTAATGGAATGGTATATAGATCTAAATTGACTTTTAATAACCTTGGATTTTTTTTTATTTTCTTGAGCAATAAAAAGTGAAATATGTGAATTAAATTAAGTGTACTCACACACTGTACAGTGCAGAGAGCTGGGATTAGATAGTTTATGAAAGCAATCTAACTTTATATAAATAAACACAATAGCGATGATGAGTTCTTTAAAAAGAATGAATCAGACAAATAATCACAATTTAGTATTTAGAAATGTAAGCCATAAAAAGAACCAAAGGAATAAAATAGCCTCCCCACTGAGCATAATATTTTGTATTATCTTGTACAGGAGATGAAATTTACAGAAGAAACATTTTACCTTTAATGAACTCTAATTTTGATAATCGAGTTGCCAATTAACAGAGTAATTGCAAGGGTAGATTAATGTCACAATTCTCATTCAGTTATCTCACAGCCACTCTCTATGTATGTGGTAAATATTCAGAGCACATTTTTTTTCTTCAGCATTTCCTCAACCCAGATTTTACCTTAACATAATTGACAAATTGGGAGGGCACATTTTACTACAAGAGCCTAAGGACCTGATCCTATCATTAAAAGCACCCCAGGAAGAAAAATTCAAATGCAAATTTCAACTGACCTTTGTGGAAACAACTCATATTATTTTGCATCAGTAGCCACTAGAGATTTGTCTGGCTATATATGGATTTCCACATCTGTCAGCTATAAGTGCACTTCATCTGTCTGCTAAATCAGAGAGCCAGAAATAGATGACAGTGATCAAGGCTTTGAGCTTCTCTTAAATTAGTCACATCATGAGGTAAAGTTAGTTTGTCCATTGGGCTTTCATTCTAAAGGTTTACTGCTAAGAAACTTAGAGAAAATCATACATCAGGAAAGCAAATGGTGTCTTACCTATTCCTTTCTGTGTTTTTTCTTTTTTCTTCTTGGAATGGAGTGCTGACCAGACAGTCTGTCTCGGGGTAGGTCCTGCTGGGAGAACTGAACATAAATTGCTCTTGTTTGCAGCTACCTAAGCTCTGCTACCAAAACACAACAGCAGCAAGAGATCTATAATGAACTTCACCTGTGCCCAGGTTCCCTCCATAGTTCCCTGTTTCTAATTCCCTACTGTTTCCTTCCTTTGTGAACTGATTTAAAAAAAATAAAACCTTACTCATCCTTGGACATGAGTCCAGGTAATATGCACACCAGCTGCTAGTGTGGAAAATGCATTGATTTCTTTCCTTTCTTCCTTTCCATCTCCACTCCTCATTAAATCCAGGGTCAATGTGATGAGATAGGGAAGTACAACCACCTGTGTAAGAGAGCACACTTTTGCCTAATATTTGGCTTCCCAGTTTGACCATTAGACTTCAGAACATATTTTCTAAACTAAGGTTAAGGAAAAGCAAGGCATCTCTGAATCATTCTTTGTACCATCTGTGTATTATTTTCCAGGGTGTTCACATGGAAAGAGGTGATAGGAAGAAAAGTGTGTAGAGAAATATCTTTCTGTAGAAATTTCAAGAAAACATGTTTTGCCCTTAGCCTGATAAATAGATCTCCCTTCCCGCTTAAGACTATTAGGAAGGTAGAGCCTCTATATCAAACACAGAGGAAAGCAAAACAAATTTAAAATCTGCATCCCTGATTCAAAGCTCCATCCCTACCAATGGATTCACTGCTGCTCAGGTATAGGAACCTTACCCCAATGGTAAGACTGCGTCCCTTATGTCATCTGACACCTAGAGGTGCTCAGTGTTGAATAATACTTGGCCAGTTACGGACAGGGCACATTTGCTAGAAGTCCCACATTTTTTGGGGGCGGGGGGTGGGAACATCTGTGTTTATTTGAGGCAGCAAAGCAGCAGGAGGGCTCCAGTGTGGCGGTGGAGGGAGGGGGCCCGAGAGCAGCTGGATTTCGGGCTGGGAGCAGATTCCTGGGTCAGCAGCCTAGACCTGGGGACAGTGGAAGGCATGTCTTCCTAAAGGCTGCCCTCGAAGTGAGTGAAATGAGGTGTGCAGAGGTGCCAGGGGAAAGGGGTTCTGTGCTGGCGCTTGGGGCTCTAGGGGCTGCGGATGCCGGGATCCTGACGCTTACTCCCATCCCCGCCCCCCGACACAGGCCGAGACCTGGCCACACACTCACCCGTGCCTAGCAGGACACACGGACCAGCGCCTCTCCACACAGCACATCTTCCGCACCTGCGGGCGGACAGGGCCTGGACAGGGGCAGGCCTGGGATCAGGTGCCCCTCCCAGCATGTCTCTGGGACGTGGTTCTGACCCTGGGGCCTTCAGGCTCCGTTCCCAGGTTCCCCCTGGAAGGCTGACCGGGAAGTAAGGGTAGCCGGCAGGTGTGTGGGTGCAGAGGGCAGGCCTGCCTGTGGGGACCCAGGGTCTAGACAGTGGGCTCTGCAGGGGGAGGAGTCTAGGGGAGGAGGCTTCGCGATCCTCTTGGGTCTGGGAGGAGCTGGGCTTTCCTTCTTTCCTGAGCTTTGGAAGTCTGGGCCGGGCACAGGGTCCCGGGGGTCAGGGGGCCAAATCGTAGCAGAGCCGACAGCAGGCTGAGCAGGAGCCCGAGGCCCAGCACAGCGGCGCTGGCTCGCAGCCCGCGGTCGGCCGCACTGATGTTGCACAGGAAGCTCTGGCAGCAGCGGGTGTCCACGGACGCCACACGGAGATTGACGCTCGGGATGGGGCAGAATGGGGAGTAGCCCTTGTTCAGGGTGTAGCCAAAGTCCACCACGTTCCCGATAACAGCGGATGCAGAGATGCTCACACAGTAGTTGTTTGTATCGGAGCAGACGGTGGGCTTCAGGCAGTACCAGTTGCTGTTCTTATTCACGCAAGAGAAGCACACCAGGGAGTGGGCTCGCTCCACACCCAGGAGGGCAGCCAGCAGCACCGGCAGGAAGACCTTCATTCTGGAGGGGACTGGCGTCCTGGCTGGGGTCTCACGAAGCCAAAGAAGTCAGCCCGCCGGCGGACGCAGGTCCCCGGCCGTGCAGTCAAGCCTGCCCCTGAGCCCGAGCCCGCGGCAGCCCGCTCCAGAAGTCCCACATTGTATTCCATATGTATGGAAGTGGAAATTACACTACATAAAGAGTTTGATTTTCACTTTCCCAAAGATGTTCAATGTATTCCTAATGGCCTTGATTTTATGTTTGGTTTAGAGAGTTTCAAGGACAAATATGGGCATGTTGCACATAACCAGCTTATTATAATTCACTATATGGGTGTTAACATTGCACTTCTTGGCAGGCCAAGGAGTTCTTGATGCATGCCAAGGGTCATTTTCCAGCCAAAACTCTTAAGGTAGTATCATCAACTCCTCCACATTAAGGTTAATAATTAAGTAGAGCTGCCAAACTCATGTTAAACTATTTAATATGAGTAATCAGAGCAATTGACAACTACAGTTGTTGTAGCAATTGAACTACAACTTAGTACCTACTGCCCTCACAAAGTTAATATCTACCTTAATAATATTTCTACCCTTCCTCTAGCTGTGAAATAATCTAGTGTTAGTCTAGTTTCTAAGAAACCTAGTCTAGTTTCTAAGAAAGTCCAAGAGCTATTTTTCAGTTTCTCAGGCAAGTATATCTTCACCTAGGAGGGCTGGCAACAGGTGATTATTTGTTCTAGAATAATCAGGAAGGACCTGACAATTATATTTACTTTGGTTACATGAGTGAGAAGAGTGTAAATATACAACATAATCCTGTCAAACACACATTTTACATTTACACTTAAATAAAATATATGCTTTATAACTTCATTTTATATTTAATAAACAATATTTTCAAAATTAACTTTACCAGGTGGAAAGAGTCAGTCTGACTGTGAGTCAGTCAGTCAGTCTGTCCTGACTGAAGAGGACACAGTCCGTTGCTTCAGATCATAGACAGGAAATGAAGGCAGCTCTGTGACCTTAAGCAAATTATTTTAACTGTATGTTCCTCACCTATAGAACAGAGAAATTACAGCCATTTCATAATATTATTGTGGAAATGAAATATTGCTTATAAGTACTTAGCATATCGTAGTCAATTAATATGAGCAAGTATGTAAAAAACAGAGGCAAAAGCCTATGAATAATTATTTTCCAGTTCATTAATTATCTCTCATTTCTCTTTTTAGTAATTATTTACTTTATTTTTCCTATCTAAAGATTTTTTCAGGTACAATTCTTGAAATATGGCACTGTCATTTCCAGTGTGTGTTGCTGTTATTGTCACAAGCATTATCTACTTTCTGCTAAATGCCAAAAAGCAGCTGCAACATTCCTTCCCCCACATTGACATTTCTCCCCCACCTGCTCTCTCTCTTCTCTGGATTCTTACAGTCTGATACATCTATTTTTCTAAGATTAAATATGAATTTCCTTTTAAAGTAGACTTGTATTCTTATATTTAAATAGTATCTTTATAGGCGGGTACAACACAGCATCTCCTAATTTTCCATGAAAAAAAAAAAAAACAAAAACAAAAAACCCCTGAGAACTCAGAAAGAAAGCTAAAATCCATACCTTTTATACTATGTTAACATTTATGTTCTGAAGAGATGGATGAAAAATCTAATGCCAGAATCTGGAGCAAGTGTAGAACTTTATCTAAACCCACCTTTATTCATCATCTCAGAGTCTCTGGAAGTATGAGGCAGCCAAGGGTTAGATGGAGGGAATACTGACTGGGAGTCCCACACCACATCCTCTGAGGATGCACCTCATGGAGACCAACAGTAAAGGAAGCAGAGCAGGCTTATAGCAGGATGGAGCTGCCTTGAATGCAGTGCACTCTGGGAGTAGACCAAGAGCTGTGCACATCACACTCTATTCCAGCTCTTAATCCAAAAATATTTTATAACCACCCAAGTCAACAAACCAGACAAGTATACATTGTATAGCATACCTGATTCACGTATCAAGGCTACACAGAAATATTCACCTAAGAATTTATAAACAGAAAAAATAAAGTGAAGCAAATATTAACAAACATAAAAGGAAAAATAACATATAACTAAGGCCACAGAAAATAGATTATTCATATACATTTCTTTAAAACAATTTCTTGAAAATAGAAGCTAACAAGACATAAAGTAAAATTAATAGTTCAAGAATGAGGAACATATGTTCACTGATGGTGAGCACTGAAACCAAGTTTTACATTTTAATACTGAATAGGAATCAGATTAGAAGAGCATGTAAAAAAAGAAAAGAAAAAGGATGGAAAAGATACCACTTCAAAATGTATTCCAAAAATTAAAAAATGAAAATTATGGAATGTATTTGAAAAATATAAAAGTAACCACTTATAGAATTTAAAATAGGACCCAGAATTTCCAAAACAGTAGAAAGTATGAAAGTGAAAAAGAGAAGGAGTAATTAAGGAAAAAAAAGATAAAACTAAATAATAGAAATCAAAAATACAAAGCTAAAATTAAAAAACTACACTAAAGGGCTTTCCTGGTGGCGCAGTGGTTGAGAGTCTGCCTGCCGATGCAGGGGACACGGGTTTGTGCCCCAGTCCGGGAGGATCCCACATTCCGTGGAGCGGCTGGGCCCGTGAGCCATGGCCGCTGAGCCTGCGCGCCCAGAGCCTGTGCTCCGCAACGGGAGAGGCCACAACAGTGAGAGGCCCGCGTACCACAAAAAAAAAAAAAAGAAATACACTAGGAAAATGCAAACTAAAAGAAATCAGGACTTACTATTGAACAAAATACTATTAAGCAGGCAAGAAAAAAAGGCTAATGTGTACCCAAACTGGAAAAATCATAAACAACTTGAATGTATCAAATAACAACACTGCGCTGGAAGACATAAAGGAAAAGCTCTCAGGAGGGAGAAAACATGGAATAAAGATTAGAAGTAGAATAAGTGTAGAGGGTTTTAATAAACTCAGTCTTAAGCAGGTGAAGGTGGTAAAAGTAATCAAAGATGTGCAGGATTTGGAAAATAACATTATTAGAGATTTTTAATAGTTACAAAATAAAATCTTTGCTCCTAAATTTAAAAAGTACTTATTTAAAATATGCACAGCATTTTTTAATTGAAGTATAAACTCATAAATTCACAAAAAAAATGTAAAACTCAGTGGCTTATCCCACAGTGGACATACATGGCACCAGTGCCAGGCTGAAAAGTAGAAGCTTCTCAGTACCCCTGAAACACATTTCATGATGCCCTGTCGTCATTACTTCCTCTTTCCTCCCCAAGGAGAACTATTATGATGACTTCTAATACTATTGATTTATTTTACTTGTTTTTCAACTTTAAGTTAATGGAATTATATATTAGCTATTCTTTATTTGTCTAGCTTCTTTAGGGACACATTATATAATGAGAAGTATACATGTTGCATAAAACAGTTATTCATTCACATTCATAGCTGTTGTTTATTCCTTGTATTTCTATATAGGTTAAACCATATGAATAAATTAAAATTTATATTTTTATTTTACTGTTTATGGACTATTTCATTATTTTTGGCCATTATTATTAATGTTGCTAGGATATTATTTTACTTGCTTCTGAGTACATACATCCACCCATTTCTGTAGGATATATACCCTTAGATGAAACTGCTGGGTTATACCACATGTATACATACAACTCTAGTAAATACTGTCAAACTTTTTTATAAGTGGATGTACCAATTGAAATGTTCATAAATTTTAAAGTAAATCTCTCCATTGCTCGCATCCTTGTCAGCACTTAATATTGTCAGTCTTTTTATTTGAGCCTGATAGGAACAAAATACCGTCTCATTTATTTTTAACTTTGTAGGTGCATAATACATCTCATTTAATTTTTCACATTTGTAGCTCTTTCACAACTAATGAGACTGAATACCTTTCATATACTTATTTTATCAAGTGCTTGTTTCTACCTTGTATCCATTTTTCTGTGACATGTCCATCTTTTTCTTACCGATTTTTGGAATTCTTTATATAATTTGTACACAAGCCCTCACTTGTACACATTACAAACATCTTCTCTTGTTCCACAGGTTGCCTTTTTACTCTCTTAACTTTTCATGAAGAGATGTTCTTAATTTTAATGTAGTACAACTCAACAATCATTCCCTTTAAGAATAGTCTTTCTGTATTCTATGTTACAATTTACCTCTATCCCAAGGTCATAAAAATATTGTCCTGTATATTCTTCTAGGAATTTTATTGTTTTGTTTTTAGATTTAGACTGATAATACACCAGAAATTGATTTTTGTATATAATATAAGGTAGAGGACGAGTTTCATTTTTTCTCATTATGGATATTCAAGAGATCTACTACCATTTATTGGAAAGACTGCTCTTCCCTCATTGATGTACAGTACAACCATTGTCATAAATCAAGTGTCCACATTAGTGTGAATCTATTTCTAAGCTGTCTTCTGTTCCACTGAAAAATGTCTCTCTTCTTGTACCAATACCATCTCTAGTTATTATAACTTTATAAATGTCTTGATATTTGGTTGTGCAAATCCTCCCCCTCTCCTGTCCTTCTTTTACAAAGGTCTTTCTTCTTAACTCATTTATATTTTTATATTAATTTTACATTCAGAATGTCAAGTTATACACACACACAACTGCTGGCATTTCTACTGGAATTTCATTGAATCTATAGATCTAATATGAGAGAATTGAAATATTGAGTCTTCCATTCCAGGAACGTGATGTATCTTCCCACATATCTGGGTCTTTGAACAGTACTCTTAATAGTTCATCATTCTCCTCAGAGGATGAGCATGCCAATTTTTTGATTTATTCCTAAATTTAAATCTTTTGATATTATTAAAAATGGCCAACATTTAAAATTTTACTTTCTTTCTTATAGTGGAGTACAATAAATTTTTGTATATTGATATATTGACCACATATCTAGCTACCTTCTTAGACTCACTTATTAATTCCTATAATTTATCTATAGATTCTTTTGGATTTGCTACATACACACACATACCATCAACAGATAATGGATATTTTATTATTTCTTTTTAAATTCATACATCTTTTTCTTATTTAACTGCATGAGTAGAACAGTGTTTCTCAACTGGGAGTGATTTTCCCCTAGCCCCAGCAATGCCTAGGAACCTTTTTCGGTTGTAAAAACTGGGCAAGGGCAGGATGATATTGGCATCCATTGGGTAGAGGCAAGGGGTGCTGCTAAACATCCTACAATGTATGGGACACCCTCCCTACAACAAAGAATTATCTGCCCCAGAATAGTGCTAAAGTTGCAAAACTCTGGGTGTGAACCTCTATGAAATGTTGAAATGAAGTTGGAAAGAGCAGAAGTCCCTGTTTTATTCCCAATCTCAGAAAAAAAAGATTTCAATTTTCATCATTAAATAAGACATTTGCATGAAGTTTATGTAGATGATATTTATAAGACTGAAGGAAAATCCCTTCTATTTCTAGTTTGCAAAGAGTTTTTATCCTTAATGGATTTTAGATTTATCAAATGTTTTTAATGCATCTATGCTGATGATCATATGATTTCTCTCCTTTATTAATGTACAAAATTAGACTGATTTTTTAAATGTTAAACTAATCTTGAATAATAATGCATCTCTGAGCCATCTGGGTCTATTTTTTCCACTTTTGGGAAGATTTTAATACAAGGTGCAATTGATACAATCTGCATATTATATAAATATATATATATATGTATATAAAACACCAGTCATACTTTCTATTTTCCTTATGTCAGTTTTGGTAAGTTGTACTATTGTAGCTACTTAACCATATAATCTATATTTTCAATTCATCAGCATTGAGTTCTTTATAATAACTTTTTATGATCTCTTTAATGTATATAAGATTTATTGTCATAATTCTTTTTCCACTGCTTATAAGGGTTATCTGTACTCTTGTTTTAATCACAAAGTAAAATGAAGTAGTAAAGAAATGGTAAAACAGAAAATTTAACAAATTATTAAAGATAAATAGGGAAATCTAGAAAAATGATCCACTGTGTTAGTAGAAAGAAGTTAGATCATTGAATTCCTAATACATATAAAATCATTTTAACTTAAGTGGTAAAAACTCACCACAATAGCAAAAAAACAAACAAAAACAAAGAAAAAGGATACAACTGTATGCCAAATTCAAAACGTGAAAACACAAGTAAGAAAACAAAATCCTTGTAGCAAGTTTTGGTGGAGAGGAGCAGGCCTTGGTGTGAGATGCACAAATGATGGGGTGAAGGAAAATCCCAGCAAACTTTTATTGTCCCTTCCCCTCTTCACCTTGCCCTACAAGGCAACAGAATGTGAATTTATACTTATACCTTTGTTCTTTCCCAAACAATACTTTAATACTGCTCTTAGGTGATGTAGGTCAAAGAAAATCCACAAATATTTCTGTGAAAAATTAAGCTATTAGCATATCTGCTTATTAAGCAAAATAAGGGTTTGGAAAAACATAATATTGCAGTTTTATAAACATATCATATGGTATATAAAAAGAAAAAATCTTTAAAAGTATCATACAAATAACAGAAAAGTAAGCCTATATAAACTTCATGCTAAGAAGAGTCTAATAAAAATATAAATTCAATATAACAGGGAGATTACAAAGCAACTAATTTACATGAAAAATTAGAATACAACACTGTGACTACAAACCTAATGAATAATTGGAGACAGCAAGGACTAGAATAGATACAGTTAAAAATCAAATTATATTGGTAGGCAAAAGGCTTGAGATAATCACAATGATCATAGAAAAATATTAATATTTAAATAGTTACAGAGGATTGTTGACACCTATTCATATATATATTGTTCATGTGCATATGTAAGAACATTTGCATATATATAAACATGTGAGTGTGGAGAGAAAGAGACAGAGATATAATGATAAAATCAACAGGAAACAGCATTTTGAACAGAAAATATATTTAGAGGCATAATAGGGTGACACTTCTCTTAAACAGAGAAAGAAGGAAATGTGCCAAATTTGAATGTATAATGAATAACTTGCATTCAAACAGAAAAGAAAAAAATACAAAACAATTAATAAGGAGACATAACCTGTATCTGTTTCAGATTCAAGAATAAAGAAAATTACCTAGAGGTCTAAGCAGAAAGAAAAAAGATCAGCTACAAGAAGGGAAAAATAAAGAACGCTTTATTCTTTGGCACAGCAACACTCTATGCCAAAAAAATCAAACAATGTCTCCCAGTTTTGAGAGGAAGACAATTTGATCCATGAGTATTACACTTAGTCAAATTGTCACTCAGGGTATAAATCAACAGACAGACATTCTAAGATGAAATAACTCAGGGAAATACCACCCAGGTGTCCCTACTGAAAAAACCACTTGGCAAGAATAAGTCAGTTAATTAGATGAATCAAAGTGTATGACTCAGGAAAGAAGAAACCATGGTATAAAAGCTGAGTGTGAAACCAAGATCCATTTTAAAATAGAACTTAAATAAAACAACAGATGTTGTGTTTGCAAAACAAAATCTAGATGTGATACATTTTGAAAAATCATGTATACCTGGAATGAGGAAGGAGAGAGGGAAAACGTATCTGAGAACTAGAGATCAGTGTTTGTGAACAGGTCAATGAAAGCTAAAAAGGGTACATGCAGTGAAAAGAAAACCAGAAAGATTTCAAACTGTTTATGTTCTTAATATTTTTTTTCACTTACCCTAAGATAAATATTTTAGACAGCAATAGATTTTCTTGGTAAAACACCATCTAAGTTCTTTCAGTTTCACATCTGTGTATTTTTTCTTTTAAATGCAAATTAAATTAAGTGTAATATTTTCATTAAAATCCATTAGAACATACTCCCATTTTTATGCTATTAATTTGGTTTTCATGTCTGCCTGTCTATACTTCAGTGTGTAAGTTGTGGAGGAATGTGGCTGAAATGTTGCTTTACTAAATATTAGGAGTGGCTATTATTTGTGGTAAGGTAGTAGTGTCTGTCTTTACTTTTTAACACTTTCCTGCACTGCTTAATTTTTAATACTAAACATTGGCCACTTCATAAAAACAATGCCTTTAGGATAATATAACCAAAACTATTTGGTCACAAAGAAAGAATGATATAAAATTGCTAGTGTTATGAAAAAAATTTTTTTTTAAAAAATCAGAATTTTACTGTAAGACAAAACAGAAAGAAGTATATCATTTTACCAGTTGGGAAAGTTTAATGGTAAAAAGAAAGTTAACTTTTCAAAATTTAACTCATGTAATCAATTAAATGTAATTTCAATCTAATGTGTTTGGAATTTGGAAATTATTCTTCCTCTTTCTTAGAAGGACAGGTGAGAGAAGCCAATAAATATCTGAAAAAAAGACTGTGAAGGAGAAAAAACTGGGAATTATTTTTACCAACACACAAACAAACAAGCAAAAAATTGTAAAGAAACACTATTTAACAGTGTGGTACTGATGTACTAATAATTAGGCAGATCAGTGGAATAGTACTTATATTTACTTAGAATTTTTAATGCAATTTTTCTAATTAATGAGATACATATTGATTTAAGTGTTCAGATATATGAGACTTTTGGAAAAATATAACCAAATTTTTAACAACATACAGGCAAAAAGATATAGTCAACACAGATTAAAGAATTAAAATTTCATTGTATGAAAGGTCATTCCCAAATAATAGTAACAATCATAAAAGAAATGTAAATATTCTGCTTTTCAAGAAATACCAGGACTTCCCTGGTGGCGCAGTGGTTGGGAGTCCGCCTGCCGATGCAGGGGACATGGGTTCGTCCCCCGGTCCAGGAGGATCCCGCATGCCGCGGAGCGGCTGGGCCCGTGAGCCATGGCCGCTGAGCCTGCGCGTCCGGAGCCTGTGCTGTGCAATGGGAGAGGCCACAACAGTGAGAGGCCCACATACCGCAAAAAAAAAAAAAAAAAAAAGAAATACAAAGGACTTTATGTCAGGATGGCTTTGAATTTCTCCCTCACCTTTAAACATACCAATAATGGATAACATTGTTAGAACATTAATAATATATAACCTTATTCAAAGAGGGAGGCTAACATTTCTAGAATAGAATAAACACACACACTGTATTATATGGAGGCCCAAGCCAAGAACATGAAGGACTCTGGAATCATTATTGAAGTAACTGGAAGTTTGACTTTATGTGTGTAGGGAAAGAAGAGACAGGTTTACTGCATGAACCTGAGACTGAGATGGGCCTACTGAGCCTGTAAAACAAAGCCAAAGGGCTTCCCTGGTGGCGCAGTGGTTGAGAGTCTGCCTGCCGATGCAGGGGACTTGGGTTCGTGCCCCGGTCCAGGAAGATCCCACATGCCGCGGAGTGGCTGGGCCCGTGAGCCATGGCCGCTGGGCCTGCGCGTCCGGAGCCTGTGCTGTGCAATGGGAGAGGCCGCCAACAGTGAGAGGCCCGCGTACCGCAAAAAAAAAAAAAAAGAAAGAAAGAAAACAAAGCCAAAAATCTCCCTGAATGCTACTGTAGGGAAGGAAGTAAAGAAACCATCTTGGACAGGACCTAGGAAAAACCAACCTCTAATTCTGCCCTCAGGATTCCTGGGGCCAGGTGCAGATAAGCAAAACTATTACCAAAGAAGAAGAAATTGATGGAGAAAGAAATAGTCACCACAAATGATCTCACAAACAAATATGTCAAAGCACTAGAGCGAATATTTTATTAAGAAGCACATCACTCAAATTTAACAATCAAAACATAAATTCAATTCTGATAAAACGTAAACAATAAAATAATCTCAAAATAAGTTTGAAAATATATGAGATCATTATTCATTAGAAAATTAAGAAGAAAAAAGTAAAGTAGTTAAAGACAGATAGATATGTATTAGGAGGATGGACCTAAAAAAGAACCAGTTAGAATTACTATACCTGAAAAAAGCAACAGAAATTTAATCATTAGAAGTATCCGAATATCAAAGATATAGAATAAATTCTAAACTCAACAAAGCTGCAGAGAGAATCAGTGAATTGGAAAAATGTGACTAAAGACTTTATGGTTAAAGGGAGAACAAAAAGTTAATGAGCTTATGAGCTCATTGAGCTTTTAAGCTTTTTAACTTAAAAAGTTAAAGTTATGAAAGAGAAAGTAGGATGCAAAATAGAGATATAAAAATCCAACACACATCAAATTGCAGGTAGTAATATTTGAAGATACAATTGCTAAGGATTTTCCATTACAGATGGAGATATATTATCAGATGAGCTCTCTCATGTAGTCTAGCATGTATGTGCCAGTGATGTATTTCTATTCCAGAGGCAAAAGTCATCTTTAGGATATTCTTTTTGTTGGTCTAATGAAATAAAAACTACAAAGGACACAATAATTCATTCATAGAAGACAGAGTAGCCAGTGAACCTATAAAAAATTATGTACAACATCACGAGGAAATGAAAATTAACGTATAAAAGAGCCACTCTTTTACTCCCACTGATTGCACTGACACTTCAAAAAAGAAACTATACATCTGGTAGAGATGTAAGATCAAAAAAGAGTAAGAAGATTTACCATTGATAGGCATTTGTGCTTTCCCCTACCTCCCCACTATCATAACTAAAACTGTAAAAATCGGTGTGTTCCCTGAGAAAGAGTATTTATTGAGACATCAGCAAAGGATCAAGGACTAAATGTGGTGGAACACCTGTGGCAAGGGGAAGGATGGAGGCTAGGAAGAAACAAACAAGTTATTGACAGAAACAGAGGAGGACAAGAATGAAAATATAATAGCTTAGAGAGCTTTTCTAGGAATATGTAGTGATCAGTATTATACTCCCAGATGATAATGAAGATGAACATTGAGGAAATCTCATTGAATATGATAACTAGAAGGTCTTTGGAAACCAGAAAATAGTTTTACCGATTTGTTGAAAGTCGAAGTCAGATTCTAGAAATCTGAGAGTTAATTAACGAAGAAGTGAATGTAGTAATAAGTTTCATTCACTTATGACATCTGACCAGGTTGTAAGTTGCTTGGGAACAGATACTGTCTTATTCACTATGAATTCTTAGTTCCTAGCCATTTCCTGGCATATAGCAAATTCTCAGCAATATTTTATGAATTAATTAATTTAGAAAAATAAAAAAGAAGATTTTCTATACTTACTCTCCTTTTCCCTGCATCTCATTCTTGATCCTTCAATAAGGCCTTTTGCACAACCAACCCTCTGTACCAAGCTTTTGCTATAGCATCCAATGACTTCCACATCACTAATCCAATGTATTTGTCCATGTTTATCTCAACCTTTCAGCATCTTACCAACTTTTGAACACTGACTCCTTGACACAACCTCTTTTCTTGGTTTTCAAGGTAAACACTCTCTTATTTTTCTTCCTTTGATCATTTTTCTGTTTCTTTCACATGTCCAACCTACTCTTCTAATCTGTTAAATTTAACTTCCTAAAGTCTATGGTGCAAAACTTTATACTAAGCTCCAGATATATCAACTCTTTATTTGATATCTCTTCTGGAATTATATAAAGGAACTTCAAAAACATAATTAAAATTTGAGCTTTACTTCAACACAAAGTGTTTTTCTTCCAGAGGTTCTTATCCCAACAAATAGCATAGTCATCATCATGCAATTAAGACAACAACTTGAATGCATCCCTGTCAACTCTCTCGCTATAACCACCCATGTAAATCCATTCTCAAGCCCTTTGGGTTTTGCCTCCTAAATATCTCTCTATTACTTCCATTTCACTCCAACTTTATCAAATCCATCTAGGTTCAAGCTAATATCCTCTCTCAACCTAGACTGTTGCATAGAATCTCCCAATTGTTCTGCCTTATCTATCTGCCACACACTCCAATCTATTCTTCCCATTGTAATCACAGTGAATTTTTTGTCAAAGTACAAATCTACTCACTTATCTACATATAATATTTCAATCGCTTCCTTCAACCTGATGTTAAAATTTTAACCAAAAAAAAAAAAAATGTAAAATGTTTTAACTGAACTGATCCCTTCTTGCCTTTGTGATCTCTCTCTGTTTCAGCCTCATCTGCTTTCTATCCGTTCTTTACATTCTCCACACTTGCCCACATTTGTCCATATGTTGAAGAGTTCTTTCTGATAGATCTCTTTTATCTTTTCTTCAGTCATTGAGGTCATGTCTTCCATCAGCTCTCATCTCAACTTTTATTTCCCATTTTATAGGTGCTCACAGTATACAAATCCTTGATTGAAATGAGCACCATTATAGTATTGCATTGATTTATGTAATTATTTAATTAATCTGGTGTCCAATTACACTGTAAACTCCATGAGGGCAGAAACAGCATTTATTTGCTCACCACTGTATCCCCAGTACCTGGAACAAAGTGTCAATATATACTGAGTAAGTATTCGTTAAATGAACATGATATTTGCTAAATGAAATAAAAGTTGCTTAAAAAATCAGTAGGACATCTGAAGGATCACACAATATGTGAAAAATATACACAAGTTAGAAGAAAGACAAAAAGATTACATTAGAAGGAGATGATGATAAAGAAGGCTGAGACAGGGAACACAGGAGGAAGGAATGGATGAACCACAGAAGGGAAGCACAATGCCCGGCATACTGTATTAACTCAATACCTCTTCGAAGATTGAATGACTGTTATCTTTGAAGACTAGAAATAATACATTTTTCTTTGGAGATAAGATGAAAGAATAATTATAAGGACAATTTCTATTTTGAAGTTTAGCAAATTTCCTTAGTATGATTTTTGTCCTTAGAAGTAAAAAGTCCTTTGCTGTCTGGATTGCAGAGCTATCCTCTGCAAGTCAAAACTTCCGTCCTTGTAGCTACTTGCATTGTAAATTACTAGCATCTTATCAAATGTTCCAAAAGGAACTCTGTAAACTAACTTTCTTGTTTTGGGCTCTTAGCAACATGCTCCACTTTCCTGAACTAAGCGTTTCATCTTATTTAGCTTATTCCAGCTTCTCTCCATTCTTATTCTCTTAACTTCTATTACATCAAACCAGTTGACGGTTCTGACTTCCATACTTGATTATCAGGGACTCCTATTCCCCCATTTGTAGATCATCACTATCCCACTATGTCTTCCCATCACATTTCCATGTTCTTCTTCCTCTTAAGCATTAGCAAACCCAATAGCTGCTCTGTACCTTGATTATAGTACAATTTCTTTAGTATCATCCAAACTGGACATTATCTTAATCTAAAATGACTCTGGGGAAGGAAAGTTTTATCTCCTTCAAGTGCACACTCTCTTGGTTGGCCTTAAGGCAAATTAATAGAGCTAGGTCAGGATATACATACTGCCCTTCTTGATACTAAAGGACTTGTAATAATAGCACACACCCTCTGGCTATTTCCCAGGCAGCGTTTCTTAGGGTTAAGTCACATTAAAAATTTAAAATCTCCCATATTAACATAAATTGAAAAAAGAAACATATAATGAAAGAAGTAGTTGGAAATCATCTTTTCCTTCATGTCAAAACTAGTTCCTGAAATTCTTTTCTTGGAATAATCTAGCATACGGGTCTCTGGAAATAAAATGCCTTGAGACAGAATTTTCTCACAAATTTTCAAACTGATAACCAGTCACCAAGGACGGTGAGGACAGCAGAAAGGTCTCACCCTATCAGTGGTCCTTAACATATAAACTTCAGCCTGAAATATCAATGAAATTCTTTAGTGCACACAGGCAGATATTTACATTATAAAGATTCCTGTCCTAATGGGATTTCCATAACTGCAGAATTAAGATTTTACCTCTGTTTATCAGATCACGATGAATTTTTGGCTTTCTGGTAATATGTGATTTTTTAATTTCCTCCCTAAATAATTAGTTTAAAATGTTAGCAATTTTAAAACTTCATTACGTGTTGACTGAATGTATCTCCTGGTTTGCCCAGAACAGTATCAGTTTGAGATTCTTATTTTTGTATAATTATTAATGGTGCCTTCTACTCTCAGAAGGTTGCATGATAAATTGTGTGGTCACCTAATTATAAGGCTTTGATGACTAGCAGTAAATGTTCTAAAGCAACTTGCAGGAATAGTGCTCTACAAACCATATGTTTAAAAGTGTAATATTTACCTATCTAAAGGCATGCAATGTGTTTGTCTACTCAAAGAACACTTTTAAAAGTAAAAAAAATCTCTCAGCAGAGGCCCTGGGTATGAATATTTAGAATCCATGATTAGATTCCTTTGAAAATGTCACATTAGTTATTACCACTGCACTGTGCAAATTGCATTCATCTCCCTAGTGGTCATGAAATGAGAGGAACAATAGTTTATCACCCACTTCACAAATAGATGTAGTACCCAGCTAACAATTTCCTAGGGAATCTTCTCACATACTTGGTGTGGAAAGGACTGACACATGTCAAACCTTGTCCCCGCTCTTGTGTTTGAGAAAAAAGTGTAGCAAACTAAATCTTTGGTTTTTCTGGGGACAAATAAATATTACATTGGTAGATTAATGAAAAGACATTTAACTTCCAGTTTGCAAGACAAAAATATATCTGTAGCAAATCCTACCACAATGGTATTTAAACAATATGTTAATGGCTTGAAACATCTGTAATACTGTAACTAGTTCTAACAACCTGCTGGTTTTAAGCACTGATGGGAAACAGCATGTAAGCTCCAGGGAAAACTGCTCTTTGACAAATTATCACCTCCCCCTCATACCAGTTCACTCTCTCCCCACTTCAGGATACCCATATTGTTCAGAAAGTATTGTTAGAAAGGAAATTCTAACTGTTCTCAGAGTTTGCCGACCCATCAAGGATCTAATTTGTACAAGCTAGCCTCTAAAAATAAGAAAGAATTCTAACACAAGGAAGAAGAGTAAAGTCTAGGATAATCCCAAGAATAAAAAAATACCTAATCATCTTTTTGTAATTGAGTCATTACTGCACAATGTGTTATGACTTCAAAGCAAGTTCTTCTCTGATAGGAAATGAATTATACCTAAACGGATTGACATAGGCAGAGAAATCGTATTTAGAAGACCATAGAGAATTGTGAAAAGTATTAATAGTATATACTATATTTATTTATTTTATAATTGTGAAAAGTATTAATAGTATATACTATATTTATTTATTTTATATAAAAGAAAAGAATGCTTTATTTAGAAAACTGAACATGATTTCTTAACTGAATGGTCAATGTAGAAACTACAAGATGACATGAGTTTATACAGGTATAATCTAGACATTAGAGCAACATAAAAGAAAAAATATAAAGACAAAATAGGTAATGAGACCATAAAGGTGTGATTTGAACACTTTAAATATTTTTTTGGTGCCAGTTGTACCCAAATTATTTTCCAGGGACTTTAAAGAATCTGTGAATAAACTGCTTATGGAATGGAGACACTCTAGAAGACTGGAAACATTCATATGTGCTCTGGTTTTTCAGTGGCAGCAAAGGATCAGCTCTGGAAATTGCCAAAAAGTGCTTGATTAAAGCTCCTGGCAAAATTCTATATTGAGCCATTTCACATGTACAAAATTAGGAAAACAAAAATATCAATGTCAAGGATGGCCTAGGATCCTTTCTTTTATGAGTTCAAAACAAACTTGAAGCTCCACAAAATAAAATTAGGCTGCTGAGCAACTTTATGCTTTTATTTACAAGGTCCCTCATCAGTCCACACAGGGTTCAAGTTGTATTTTGCTTCCCCTATTTGCCTTACCTTCCTGTGATATAGAGTTACTCTAGGGAATATGGTGGGAAAGAGTAGAAGAGATGCTGTAATATGCCAAGCCTGGAACCATTCCATCTTGTATGTGTGGTTTCCAACTTGTCTATCCCACTGGGTACATCTCTCACAAAAGAAGTGGAAGGCATTTTTACATCACTACATACAAAAAGTCTCCTTGAGTGTCAGTTTTCCCAGTGACAACTCACAGCCTGGCTGTTACCCAACCTATAAATCCCTGATTTGCTTTCTCCTCATTACCAAAGACCAGCTGTATGCTTACCAGGAATCCCTTTGGGTCAAACTTTTTCCATCCTCGTTTTGGCACCAGAAGTTTTGAGGCATACATTGATGGATTCCTTGTTTGTCACATTCCTAAATCCCTGCTTCTGCATTGTGGACCATGCTCTGGAGGACTTGGAAACTTTATTTCCTGCAGCCTTCTGTCCCTAGAATTCCAAAAGAAGTCTTCTAATGTCCCTTTTTTCTTATGTTGCCCAGTTATACAGATCCTTCCTTGTTTGAAGTAAGTAAAGCCCAGATAGAGATTTTTAGTTTTTTTTTTTTTTTTACACTTTTCACTCCATCCTCTCCTTCTTTTGTCCATGAAGAAAGAAAACTTTCCCCCAAAGTGTCTTTCATTCAACAAACAGATACTATACTATACTAGAAATCAATCACAAAAAAGTGGAGATTAAACAACAGGCTACTGAACAACAAATAGGTCATCAAATCAAAATAGAAATTAAAAATACCTAGAGACAAATAAAAACAGAAATATGACATACCAAAATCTATGGGTTGCAACAAAAGCAGTTCTAAGAGGGAAGTTTGTAGCAATACAGGTCTACCTCAAGAAACAAGAAAAAGCCCAAATAAAAAAATCTGACTCTATACCTAAAGGAACTAGACAAAGGAGTACAAAATGAAGCCCAAAATTAGTAGAAGAAAGAAAATAATAAAGATCAGAGTGGAAATAAATTAAACAGAGACTAAAGAAAGAAACAATAGAAAATATCAACAAAGCTAAGAGCTGGCTCTTTGAAAAGGTAAACAAAATTGACAAAACTTTAGTTAGATTAACCAAGAAAAAAAGAGGAAACTCAAAATTGGAAATGGAAAAGGAGAAATTACAACTGATACCATAGAAACATAAAGGATTATAAGAATACTACAAAAATTATACATCAACAAATTGAATAACCTAGAAGAAATGGATACATTTCTAAAAACATACAATTTTCCAAGACTGAATCATGAAGAAACAGAAAATCTGAACAGACTGAATACTAGTAAAGAGATTGAATAGGGAGATGAAGATCAAAACCACAATAAAATATCACCTTACACCTGTCAGAATGACTATTGTCAAAAAGACAACAAATAAGTGTTGACAAAGGTATGGAGAAAGGGAACCCTCATGCACTGTTGGTGGGATGTAAACTGGTGCAGCCACTATGGAAAACAGTATAGATTCCTCAAATAAATTAAGAACTGAAGTATCATGTGACCCAGTTATTCCACTCTAGGATATTTGTCCAAAGAACATGCAAACACTAATTCAAAAAGATGTATGCACCCCAATGGTCATTGCAGCATTATTTACAATAGCCAAAAATATGGAAACAACCTAAGTGTCCATTGATGGATGAATCGATAAAGAAGATATGGAACATATACAGAATGGAATGCTATTCAGCCATAAAAAAAATGAATGATATCCTGCCATTTGTAACAATGTGGATGGACTTGAAGATATTATACTAAGTGAAATAAGTCAGAGGAAGAAAGACAAATGTTGTACAATTTTATTTATATATAGAATTGAAAAAAATGAACAAACAAAATAAAATAAAAATGAACTCATAGACAGAGATCAGATTAGTGCTTACAGAAAGGAAGGGTGCTGGAAGGGTGGATGAAATAGGTAAAGGAGTTTCACTGTATGATGATGGATGGTGACTAGACTTGTGGTGGTGATAACTTTGTAGTGTATACCAATGTCAAATTATAATGCTGTACACCTGAAAGTTGCATTAAAATGTTCCAGATACTGTGCTTTGATCTTGTAGCTACATTCGATGTGCCCAAAATACGTCATGGCCACTACCAGTGCAGAGGAGTAAAGAACTCTGAGGTGAAGATATTACCTGGGAAGTCAGTGCAGCAGTTTTAAGTGACTATGCCAAAAGTCAAAGCAATGATAGAAAATCTGTGAGCTTGATGATGGCATGAAAACTATTCCATGACTCTCCAGCATCTTTTAATGACAAAATTATGAGGAATAAGGGCATATATGAAAAAAGATGTAGAAGTTCTAAGTAAGAAGGGGCTCAGAGATAGACACGAGTTGTACAGAATTAAGAAAGAGAGCAAGGTATCCAATAACAATAGGAAGAGTAGAGAATCAGGGAACTTTATAAAGGGTGTGTGAGTCATAAGGATAGCAGTGTTTGAATCTTTCATGGGTCCTACACATTCTGTGGCCTGGCATTATTGCATTTCTAACCATCTCTGAATATTTGTAATTTCTTTTATTTTTATACATATGTACCCTACAACTGAAACTTTACTGAAATAATACTTTTCAGCAATTATTGAGCAATCAAAATGAACCATATAGGAACTGTGTGCTTTCCATATATTATTTATCCTAAATTTAAAATATAAAGTAAATATTGTCACTCCTAATTTTTATAGTGAGAAACTGAGGGTCAGACTGATGAAAAATAGTGTAGTGCTAAAACAGAAGAGTATTTTAAACAGTTTTGATACAAATATACATATAAAATTATAAATTTTCACTCATTAGTTTGATGAAATATTTTAAACAGTTTTGATACAAATATACATATAAAATTATAAATTTTCACTCAGTTTGATGAAATATTGGTTCATATTATATTTAACTATATTCTTTTTCTCCCTTTATTTACATTTTGCTTATCAAAATGCATGAATCATATTAGTCCTTTTCTAAACATATATTGAAAATATAAATCTACCTAATCTCTTAGTCTATAAAGTTTATGAAAAAGAATAAAATTCAATATAAATTTTATTTACATTTAATTATGTTTATTTACATTTCTAGCCCTTTATCATCTAACAGGAAATTGAACTACTGGTAAACAGACATGGGTGAATTTTTTGTATTAAATATACTAATTTATAACCTGTCTATAATATCTTGAACCTGCCTTGTTGAACAAAGAAAAGAGAATGGGACAGTTCTCAAAGGGGAAGCAGGGAATGAAATGGTGGTCAGGGGACTGGTGGGAAAGAACAGTTAGTGACATTATAGCCCCATTTCCCTAAAAGTTGAAGTTTCTCTTTTTTGAAGCTCCTTCCTGATGAGGAAATAATCCTCCCATTCTATTGGATGTGGCATCTGATACTTCTCTGCAGAAACCTGAAGAACCACTGGTTAATCCATTCTTCTATTTACCTGTATCCAAGATGAGGGATGCTCCATTACTTTGGACTCTGGAGTAAAGAGCTAAACTGACCCATGATCAACAAGCAGCATGAGTGAGAAATAAATGGTTGTTGTTGAGCCACTGAGATTTGGGATGTCATTTATTGCTACAGCCTAAGTAATCTAAGCTGATTGCACAGAAAATGATACCCAAAAGTGAAATGCTGCTATAACGAAACAAAAATGCAAAATATTGTCTTTGAAGTGCCACATGGTAGATGGTGAGGAAATTATTAATGAAGGCAGGAAAGATGGTGACATATGTTTGCAGTGGCAAAACAATCAGTAAAACTATTATCTGCTATATCTTAGAAAGCAGATAAGGTACCTAATGTACATCTTGGCTTTGGTTGCAGAAGTGAGAAATTAGGATATTAAGAGCTTGAGTTTTTTGCATTTGACAAGACAAAATGAAATGAGTTCAAACAAGACTTGAACAGATTGCAAATTCATTTGGAAGATGATTGAGAAAGTCCTGAAATTCCAGGAAGTATAGGGTAGGAGATGTAACTGGTTATCATATCCAACAAGAAAAAATATAAACTGAGAAGGCCTTTGAAAAACAATGGCTGATTAAAACTCAGTCTCCCTAGAAATATGCAGCAAATCAAGGCATACTTGTAATTCCCTGAAAGAAAGAAAGAAAAAAAGAGCGAAAGAAAGAGAAAGAAAAGAATTCATGAGAATCTAGGCACCCAGTGAATCTTTTCAAATGGTTAAAATGACTCAAGTAAGAAACTGAACGTATTGCTATCTTAAGAAAATTGATAGACTCAAATCATTGCAAAATACATTGAGAGAGAAAGACTTGTTTTATTAAACATGTGGATTTTGGCGATTTACAAGCAGAGCTGATTGTAACCAAATAGATAAAAAGCTGACTCAGGTTCTTAAGAGAACTGCATGTCAAAAGAACCAACAGACTAAAAGACCTAGAAACTTAACTCACTTTTGCAATCCCAATCTGTACTAGCTGAAAGCAGGCTGAGAAATCTGCTCAGCCCCCAAGGAAGACGTATTTTTCTAATTTCCCTTCAGATTTAACCAAGAAGGCAAATTGAAAACCAAGGAACTTCTAGTGAGCAGACCCCAGAGCCATGAGGAACAATTGATAGGGGAGCTACTCCCAGTGAGCAATTAGGAACCCAAGCCTGGCCAGGAAGGCCTATGCTGCCCACCGCTACCCCCCAAACCATTCAACTCCAATTCAGAAGAGCCTCTCCGAGACCACCAGATTTAGGTCTGGGCTTTCCCATATTGTTCTCACAAGGCTGTGTACTGCCATATATATATATATATATATATATATGTATATATATATATATATATATATATTTTTTTTTTTTTTTTTTTTTTTTGCGGTACACGGGCCTCTCACTGTTGCAGCCTCTCCCGTTGCGTAGCACAGGCTCCGGACACGCAGGCTCAGCGGCCATGGCTCACGGGCCCAGCCACTCTGCTGCATGTGGGATCTTCCCAGACAGGGGCACAAACCCGTGTCCCGTGCATCGGCAGGCGGACTCTCAACCACTGCACCACCAGGGAAGCCCCCCATTTACAGTTTTAAATCTCATTTTATAAGCATACATTTATATTTGTGATTATTTCATTAATTCATGGCTTACTGACAAAATTATCATCTCTGTGAAGGCAAGGACTCTACAGATATTCCGTGTCTTACGATGGTGTTCTGTCCTGATAAACCTATCATAAATTGAATACATTGTAAGTCAAAAATGCATCTGATACACCTAAACTTCTAAACATCATAGCTTAACCTAGCCTACCTTAAACATGCTCAGAACACTTACATTAGCCCACAGTTGGGCAAAATCATCTAACACAAAGCCTAACAAAGTGTTATATTTTGTTATACTTTGCTATACTTATAACAAACTGTTGAATATCATGTAATTTATTGAATACTGTACTGAACATGAAAAGCAGAATGGTTGCATAGATGCAGAATGGTTGTAAGTGTATCAGTTTTTTGTGGCTGACTGGGAGCTGTGGCTTAACCGACACTGCCCAGCATCATGAGAGAGTATCATCCCTGTAAAGATCAAAATTCAAAATCTGAAGTACAGTTTCTACTGAAAGCTTATTCCTTTAGCACCATGTAAAGTCGAAAAATTATAAGTCAAACCATGGTAAATCAAGGACCATCTGTATTTTGGCTCACCATTATATTTCGAGAACCTAGTCCCATACCTAGCACATGATAAGTAACTGACAAATGTTTGTTAAATGAATGTGTTTTTTCTTTCTTTTTTTTTGCGGTACGTGGGCCTCTCACTGTTGTGGCCTCTCCCATTGCGGAGCACAGGCTCCGGACGCGCAGGCTCAGCGGCCATGGCTCACGGGCCCAGCCGCTCCGCAGCATGTGGGATCTTCCCGGACCGGGACACGAACCCGTATCTCCTGCATCAGCAGGCGGACTCTCAACCACTGCGCCACGAGGGAAGCCCTGTTTTTTCTTTTTGTGAGTGTTTTGAAATAGAATTCCCAGTGTCCCTTTGACCTATAAGAGCAGGTTGATAAGTAGTGTGAATAGTAATTCCTTGACCTTATCTTTTCTTGGTACCCTTTAATCCAGTTTGGAACTGAGCACTGTTATACTTCTAGAGGCTCTTAAGTGTGACCACAAGTCCTGGTTTGCCTGGGATGGAGTTGGTTTGCACCAGGTGTCCAGGCATAATTATTAACAACACTCCCTTTCCCTCTGAAAAGTGCCAGGTTTAGATAACAAATTATATAGTACCCCTACTCCTGGTTGAGGCCACCATGCTTGAGTCTTTTCACACCCAGTATAAAAACATCAGGGTTCCCCAAGTTCAAAATAAAGAAATGAAATTCACCCCTTTTAGGAACTAGACTAGAGTCAAACAGAGGCAGAAGTCCAGCTACAGGTTTTGTTTGTTTGTTTGTTTTTTCTGATGAGTTATTATGGTTATTTAACCTGGTCTATTAAAAAATAAAATTGGTTGGACACAACTTCCCTCAACTGAACAAAAAAAGCAAAGGAGGTAAATACCAGTAATAAATTGCAACAAGTGCCAAATTGCTCTCCATTTTTAGGACCCAAAGACTCTGAAAATGTTCCATACAAGATGACAAGATATATGGGAGTTCCTCCGCCTTGGAGAGACTCCCACACTGAGTTCAATTGTGATGTCTCTATATTAGAGGTCTTTATTGCTAGAGCAAATGAAAATGCAATCTGAGGGGAGTGAATAACTTGGAAAATCCCACACTGTTAGTAAATTAGGTCTTTTAAAAAAGGAACATCCTGGCAAGCTCAAATAAATCAATGTGACTCTAAGAAACAACACTGAAAGGTAAATGTGCTTTCAGGGTTACATCTTTGTTCTCTTTCTTTCTTAGCTATTTGACTCATGTGGTGAAGTAAATTTCTCTTGATTTTTTTTGCTTTCATGATCTCCAAGTTACTGAGCCCAGCCGACTTAACTCACCAGAGTTTTAATTACAAAGCAACAGAGTTGCTACACAGAATGGCAACATCACATAACTGAACCAACTAGGCCCAAGACGTGTGGCTGGAATCCTGTATTCCCTTCATTTTATAAAGATGAGAGACTGGCCAGATGCCTTAACAGCAGGGCTTCTTTTTGATAAAAGGTAATTAAACCTTACAAACAAGTGTAGTGATTTGAGTTCTGACAGAACCAAACCAGTTAACATAGTCGACAAAAACACGAGCACGAGACACAAAAACTGAACGAGTCACTCTGAGGGGAGTTTTAAATATTTCTCTTCCTTCTCATCATCTCTTCAAAGTAAATAATTAGCTGCCCCACTTTTTTCCTTTGGTCCAAATGAAATAATAGCTCAGAATTAGGAAAAATAACATACTTGCTAAATTATGTTAGAAAAATAGGCCCCAGGGTTTCAAAGTACTCAGACCTATTTTTCAGTTTGCCAGTTTGCCCAAGGACTGTCCCAGTTGTAATACAATTAATTTAAGCATAAATATACCTAACAAAATTTAACTGTTAAATAATTAAGTCCTAATATCAATATCTGTTTCCTAGTCACTCACTAAAAAACTAGAGTAAGCCACTATTGCTAGGAATATTCTTTCCATTCATATTCCATGAATAATCCTCCACTTCTTCCAAGTTCTGCTGTCTTCTCTCTGTGTCTCACACTGCTTTCATCTCTGCTGGTTTGTGCTTTTCTGTTTCTGTTTATGAGGAATATTGGCTTCCTGCCTATCTATTTCCCTGCAATGTCTCCTATTCTACAATTCTGATCAGACTACAGAGAAGGGATCTATGTTTTTGTTATTGTTGTTTGTTTGTTTGTTTTTTGGTACGCAGGCCTCTCACTGTTGTGGCCTCTCCCGTTGCGGGGCACAGGCTCCGGACGCGCAGGCTCAGCGGCCATGGCTCACGGGCCCAGCCGCTCCGCGGCATGTGGGATCCTCCCGGACCGGGGCATGAACCCGTGTCCCCTGCATCGGCAGGCGGACTCCCAACCACTGTGCCACCAGGGAAGCCCCGGATCTATGTTTTATAATATTTTGAGAAGCAACTGACTTCGTGATTGACATCCAAATTGAAAACTGATTTTCCCCATTGGCCGGAATCATGGAAACCATTGAAAGTTCTATGGAACTTGAGTGATAACATTAAACAGACTTTTGGCCACAACAATTCTGGATGAAACTCTTTTTTAATGATTTCCAACTCAGCATCATGTGCGACACATATACAGTGCTGCCTCTAAATATACGTTGTTTAGAACCTCCATGTATACATATTCATGTTTTGTGTTTCCTTTTTAAACCAGCTTTTGTAGTATATATTTGAGTGATTATTCAAAGTTTTAGTGAAATTTTATAACTTTCAATTGCTTTCTCTGAAAGTAGCTTTGCCCTTTTTCTCTCATAAAAGAGATGACCATTTTACACAATAAAAGTTTTATGTTTTATTACTTGTTGAGCATATTCAGCATTTGAATTTCTTTCTTTTTTTTATCTTCACCTGGCTTCATCAAAATAAAACTCCCCTCTAGATACGTATTCCTTTATTATCAATATGAATTAATTATATGGTTATTTTAGAATGTATGGATATTTAAAACTTTATTTTATTAAAACTAATTTTAAATAAGGATTACATGTAGCTATTTTTTGTTGTTGTTCTATGTCCTGCTGGTTTTTCAGGATGAATATTTGTACCATAACAGAATATATTGAGTTGGGTTTTAAACTATATTTTGGTAAGAAGAGTAACTTCCTGATTGTAGTTTAAGCTGGAAAATGGGGTACATATAAGAGAAAACAATTTGAATAGTGGAATTTGGTTTCAGGCATAAAAGCTTTAAAGTAAATTCAATACTCCATATAGCTAAAGATCATTTAAATAAAAATCATGAAAAATGAAAAACAATCAAATAAACAAAACCAAAAAAATCTTTCTGATTAACTCTATACATATCAGTATCATTATAAGAGTATATAAAGAGCAGGGGATAGATTGAATCATTTTTCTGTGTAGTTTGGGAAGATTTTGCCAAATCTAGGAAATCTTCCTTTAAAACAAACAATCTAACAAAATGGTACTGTAAATGTACTACACACCCAATAGTGAACATACACTGAGCTGTATCAACAAATGGTCTGTATATCCTATACACACACAGACCAACTCGTTCAGGGTTTGTGTACCTCAGGGGACACTGGTGACTTAAAAAAAAACAAGATAAGAGGAGGGCAATAATGTTTCTTAGATTAAATTATCATATCTTATGACTTCTTTTGTTTATGCCTGAAGATTTTTCAGACTCTACCAGAAAATAGTCAACAGGACATAGACTTGTTCTAGAAATTGATGTAGCTCACTTTGCCAGTCTTAGGTGAGTTACAAGAACAGACAAGACATTTGTATTTGTAGCTACGGAGAAATGACCTTCAGGGCACTATTTTTTTTTCTTGTGGTTAAAACAAACAAACAAACACACACACATGAGATCTACCTTCAACAAATTTTAAGCGTTCAGTACAGTATTGTTAACTATAAGCATATTGTCACACAGCTGATCTCTGGAAATTTTTCCTCTTGCATTAACTGAAACTTTATACCCATTGACCAGCAACTAATTTTAACCACTGAGACTTCAGAAAGCCTTTTAAATCTTGCTACTAAAAATGTATTCCTCAGACAGCAGCTCTAGCATCACCTGGGTGCTTATAAAAATTCAGGATCTCAGCCCCACCCTCAGACCTACTGAGTGAAAATCACTCTGGTATGTTATCAAGATCCCCATTTGAAGGTATATTAAAGTTCGAAACCCATGGCTTTAAAACACTGCTTTGCTCGATGTCTCTAAGTCAAAAATCTTAAGAGTGAGCAAACATATTTTGTCTGTTGTGGAGAATTGTGAATGAAATTTGTTAAAACAATGCTTAATTTTGTAAATTTGTGGTCAGGGGTTACTATTCTCTTTAGTGAGTCATTCTGAAGTTGACACACAAACATTGTCTTTAAAAGAGGAAGGTGTTTGCTTTCAGAACACCTTCCAGTTGTTGCCTCCTAAAGAGCCTGTGCATTTCTGGAAATAATTCTGTTTCCATGGCTTTACCTGCAGAGTCTGCCAGGGTTCCAAAATGTATCAGTACTATTCAGCATGGCCGTGCAGTTCTGCTTCTTTTTCATTATTTTTGTTGCTTTTGGCTCCAATGCTGTATATGTCCTATGTCCTGTAATACTAAGCAATCCAGTGTGCAATTCTAAAAGTATCATTCACAACAAATAACTGCCTCTGATTTGAGAAAAATGCCTTAAATGTGTTCTTTTATTCCCCAAAAGAGCTATAAGATAGAAAATACCCCCGAAAGTCATTTTCTTCAGGAATCGTTTATACGCAGATTTAGGGAGCTTTTTGGTAAAGATAAATCGTTGGAATATGAATGTCAGGCCATTCTCTGAAGTAAGCGAGAGGAAAGCATGACAAGGCAAATACATTCTCCTCTTAACTTAGCATCAAACTTAACTAGTTTCTCATTCCTCTGATGGTACTTGAATTTGGGAGTTTAGGACAAAATGTAACAAACCTGGGTATTAAATCTGAAAAAAAAACAGTGTAACTTAGACTGGACTTTTCCCCCATTTATTTTTTAAATTCTTTCCTAAATCTTTTTTTTTTTTTTTTCAGTACTCGGGCCTCTCACTGTTGTGGCCTCTCCCGTTGCGGAGCACAGGCTCCGACGAGCAGGCTCAGCGGCCATGGCCCACAGGGGCCCAGCCGCTCCGCGGCACGTGGGATCTTCCCAGACCGGGGCACGAACCCGTGTCCCCTGCATCGGCAGGCGGACTCTCAACCACTGCGCCACCAGGGAAGCCCCCTAAACCTGTTTTTAATATTCTAATTGGGCAATAAAATGGGGAAGTTCTGAGAACTTACGGCACACTATTCTATGATATCCACCACAATTATGCTTTACTACTAGACATTTTGTCAGTCTTTTTCATTAAAAAATAAAAGTGTCCCTATAATTACTACTTGGAGGAGCATTCTTCAGATTTTAACCACATTTTTTAAACTGAAAATTGAACATACAAATGAGTGATGGCGTCTGTTTCTGCCTCTGTTTAATGGTGGGAGAGGGAACCTGGAAAGTTAGTGGTTTCTGAGGACTGACATCTGGGGAAACGATCCACGTCATAGATAATCCATTCAGCTTTGTGAAAATGTGATCACATACTACGTACACTTTCTCATCAACTGGGTAGGTTGAGACTGTAGCAAGCCCAGACCCCTAATCTAATCCTCTCAGGCAGCTAGATTGCTGGAAGCTTTGTGATGTCCCCGTGAACTTCACACTTCTGGTAATAGGAAATGTCTTCTAGCCTGCGTTGAGAAAATCAGAAACTGGCAATAATTGCATTTGCCTAGGACAAGTTTCTTCTGTTGTTCAAATAAGCAGAAAATGTAAAATATGTGTCCAGGTAATCACAGTAATTTAATAAGCAAAATTTAAGTTGCATAGTTAAAAATACATCTGCATCATTGATTTGAAATCACCAGAATTGTATTAATACTCACAGTTTAAACTATTAGCATTTAGACATTGTATCTAACCTCTCCAAATTGCTTACATGGTCACATGATAAGTAAAAATGATGTAACTTCATGTCAAAGGGACTCCTATAGAAAATGTTCTAGGGTTAGAGCAGCGACCTCTCCTTTTCCAATTCTGGATGCAAACTTCTCCCACTGCGAGCATCATGCATGAACTTTCATACCTTATAATGTTAGAAAGTCTATATGCATGTAATATCCACAGTGAGGGCTTTCTTGTGTTTTTAATAAAAGAATTAAACTTTGCTGGAAAGTGAAAGGAAAAGTTGTTCTTTAAAAAAAAAAATAAAACATCACAGTATAGGTAAAACCTCTGGGGATTCAGCAGTACTTGAAAGACTACTTTTAAGTATTCTTGATCTAAGTGATATAAGGGGATTGTGAGAATTAATGAATAGTGGGTTGCAGACTAGGTCAAAACAGAACTTCTCTACCCTATTACCTCCAAAAGTTTTTATTAGAGAAGCACATTCTTATCTCACCACTTGGATTTATTCAGTTGGATATTTGCATTTAAAATAGTCATTTAAATACTAGATAGTTTATGGAAGTCTAATGAAATTACAGAAATAAAGCCATTCGTTTTCAAAATATGCCAGAATTTTATCTATTAGAGAAATCAATTTGAAATGTAAATGATATAACTTCAGTACATATGAATGGAGTTCCTGTTATGTATAAAACACAGGGTTAGGGCTTCCCTGGTGGCGCAGTGTTTGAGAGTCTGCCTGCCGATGCAGGGGACACGGGTTCGTGCCCCGGTCCGGGAAGATCCCACATGCCGCGGAGTGGCTGGGCCCATGAGCCATGGCCGCTGAGCCTGCTCGTCCGGAGCCTGTGCTCCGCAACGGGAGAGGCCACAACAGTGAGAGGCCCGAGTACCGCAAGAAAAAACAAAAACACAAGGTTAGGCACTGGAGGGAGTGTGACAAAGCTTAAGGCCATTGCTGTTCTCCACATGAATATCACCTAATCAGCCAGAAAGACGAGCATGAATTATTTTAATTAAACTTACAAGCAATAAATAACAATAAATCCACCATACTAAATGTACCCCAGTCAATATAGTGAAATAAAAGGAACCAGTAGTATCATAAGGCCACATATTTTGAACAAAGAGGATGAAATGATGCAGTACGTACACAAAGATGAGATATTTTGGATGAGAGAAGGAAACCAATCTTGACTCTCTTCAGTTAGGACCACTTCAGCAAGAGTCAACGAATTTCTCTGTAAAGGACCAGACTGTATATATTTTTGACTTTGTGGGTCATTCAGTTTCTGTCACAACTACTCAGTATTACCTTTGCAATGCAAAGGCAGTCATAGACAATATGTAAACATAAATGAATGTACCTCTGTTTCAATTAAACCTTTTTTTTAAACCTTTTTTAATCCTTCTCTTTTTTTAATGAAGTTGATTTTATTATAGTCTATTTGCAATATTATATTAGTTTCAGGTGATTCAGTACAGCATAGTGATTCAGTATTTATACTCCATTAAAAGTTATTACAAAATAATGGCTATAATTCCCTGTGCTGTACAATATATCCTTGTTGCTTATCTATTTTATATATAGTAGTTTGTATCTCTTAATCCTGTACCCCTAATTTGCCCCTACCCTCTTCTCTTGCCCCTCTTTTAACCACTGGTTTGTTTACAAAAATAGGCAGCGGGGACCAGATTTGGCCAGCTGGCCATAGTTGACCAACCCCTGCTCTACATAATGCTTAAATTACCTCTTGAAAAGCAAATTCCCGTTTAAGGGTATTTGTTGGTTGTAGTATTTGTATATGTGATAAACCAACCACCTGAAAAGTGGCTCTAAAGATTACAACTCTGTCGTGTGTGCATTTTGTGCTGTCGAGTGTTGCAGTTACTCAGAATATATATTGAACAGGGGCCATTAAATGGCTTAATATGGGAAAGATAAAACACTAGTGGATATATTTCGTGGGACAATTTTATTATAGCCTCAGGGGATAGACTAGATAAGTTGCAGCATTTTTCCCATTTCCATTTTCTGTATTTTTATGATTTATTCAAGATGAATTAATGCAACAGTTGTTTTTTTTTTTTACTTCAGATTCCATGTATTGAAGTTTAATAAGCTACAAACACTAGTCACAATAAACTATTTCCTTCAAATGACAAAAACTTATTTTCGGGCTTCCCTGGTGGCGCTGTGGTTGAGAGTCCGCCTGCCGATGCAGGGGACGGGGGTTCGTGGCCCGGTCCGGGAAGATCCCACTTGCCGCGGATCGGCTGGGCCCGTGAGCCATGGCCACTGAGGCTGCGGGTCCGGAGCCTGTGCTCCGCAACGGGAGAGGCCACAACAGTGAGAGGCCCGCGTACCGCAAAAAAAGAACAACACACAACTTATTTTCACATTCGCTTAAAGGAGACGTATTGCAAACACATACATGCAGAGCAATCAAACTAAAGGTGCCATAACCCATCGCAAATACCAACAGGTTCCCTAAATTAGAAGATATATTTGGCATCTCTAATTTAATTCAGAGGTTACCACATTGACTACATTTTTTATTCCCTAGGAAATTGTAAGAATAAAATATTGTAGCTTTTATTCAAAGATGAATATCATGAAGGGTGAAAGGAAAACTGTGTGAAATACTTGCAGTAAAGAACTCAATATCTATCCTGTAAGTATAGTAATAAAATTGTGCTTTGCATTGCAAATGGTAACTATATTTCTTACCAGCCAGTTTTCAAACATTGGAAAGACAACATTCCACACTAATAACATCTGAGTAGCTAAAATGTAATTTTTAAATTGACAACTGTAAAAGTTTACTACACATAAATTTTATAAATAAAAACTACAAGTGTAATTTATAAACTGATGAGATATTTGTCTACTTAGATTTACTTCCTTTGAAGATTTATAATTTATAGGTATAAGCAAATTTATAAGAGAATGAAACTATTTGAAGTTCTTCACTGAAAGATCCTAGAGCTTTTAAAATAAGTTTAAGCAAGAAATTTTAAAAATTTGTTCACCTATATAATATGATGAATTTTTAAAAGTTCAGTAGTGTGCATAATCTTTAAGAAATTATTTAATTATATACCTTTACAAATGTTCATAAGCAAGCTAGCCCTTGTAATTCCATATGACAATATAGTCTTCCTTGAATATTGGTCTGTCTGGATATTACACACTGAGGACTCTGCATTTTGTTTCAATTAGAGTTACGTCATTAAGATTTTTAACATTCAAACTACCCAAAAACCAAAACCTGGGTAGGAGGTCATATTGACTCACTTGAGATCATGTCAGGGTTTAGCATCATTCAGGCTTCTAGTGGATTTTCCATGATAAAACAAGGTAATGATATCTTTTCTTCTTTATTCAGGGCAATCTCATAGACATATTTTATATTTGCATTTATAAAAGTATCATGGCCTGAGCTGATGTAGGGAAAGAATATACTTAGAAGGCAAATAGAAACAATATCTTATTTTAGAAATCTTATGCAGAACTGTTTTTCCAGAAGGTGTTCCCAGATAGTCTCTAATTAGGGACAGTTTGGCTACATTGCTCTGTTTTCATTGATTGAAATTTCCCTCCAATATCTGTCAACATCTAAGGGAAAACCAGCTTTTGAATGGGATAGCCACATTCCTTTTTCTTATTTTTAGATTTGTAATAGTGATAATTTTGTGTCAGACTAGAAAGAAACTGACTAGATTATTTTGTATTTAAACCTTATTGAAATGTGTTTATTTCAAATGTATCTTCAGTATTGACATTAATCCTGAATAACAAAGAGTAGAATATTTTAAAGAGTTATAACATTTTTACATTTTTCTTTTAATTTTTTTCCATGGAATATTTGCTTCTGAGTTTTCATGTGTTATGAAACCTTCCAGTGGCCAAATATAGTGAATATATGTGGAAAAACAGTGTGTCATTTGCTACTGTGAAAAATTTTAGATTACTGTCTTTAAAATGAATTGCACAGTGTCAAAATGCACAATTTGTGACGAATGTCTATTTATTAGGCAGAATTTTGTGACTTCAGAATACCTCCAGAATTATCAATTATATGAGGAAAACATAAAGTGAATTCTTGCAATTTTACAGTTAATCATATTCAATAATGTCAAGAGTCTGAATCCAAATCCCATACTCATATTTGATTCTTGGATACATTTCTGGATACAGATCTGTTTCTTCAGCTAGCTGAATGGAGAAACAAGCTGGAAAAGTTTTGGCAATTTCTGTTACTGTCTCAAAATTCAACGCAGTTATGGATTATCAATTCAATTCTGGTTATTTACTGTTTTTTCACATAATGCAGGTAGATATGCTTCATTTTTCGGGTTTTATAATTTAATTTTCTTGCCAATGACCTCCAAGTAAATCACAATACACTTTTTATTGAGTCTTAATAAAACTAATTATTCCTTAAAAAACCAATTATTCCCTATCATACAGGGCCAAACCATTAGTAAAAGGTCATAAGAAAAAAATTAGGTAAGGAATAGCAAAATAGACATTGGGCTTATATAAGCATGTATATTGAAATATGACAAAAACCTTTGCTTACCTGGACACTTAAGTACTTAGTTTCAATTTTAATATGTTATAAATATTAATAGTTCTAGAACTAAAGATAATTTATTACATAAAATAATCATAAAAATACTGATATATTATGTGCAATAATGGAGGAAAACTATTATACCTAGAATTATCTGTCTCTATAAGAAAGAAATGAACTACTTCTATTCTTATCTTACAAACTTCAGTTAACAGAGTATTATTGAAGAGAGACACCAGAAGTCTGGTTTTAAACTCATTCATTTACTTATATTTCTATTAACATTTCATGCTGACTTACAAGAACTCTCTTGCGGCTTATTTTGGCTAAACTTTAGAAAACTATCTTTCTGGTTTAGAATCATGCTATTATTTTGCATTGTTATTATACCAGCATTGGTTGGTGTGGTTCCTGAAATGAATGGTCCAGAACAGATATATCACAATGATTTAGAAATCATCTCAGAATGGAAAACATTCATTAAAGATATCTGTAAAGAAAAAAATTATATTACAAAGTCAGAGGAAAGAGAGGTCCAGAGCATAAGACCAATACAGGCATTTTAGTTTCAGTGGTTATTAAATTTGGCATGTGTTTGTACACAAATAAGAAAATGATTTGTTTTACAATAGCAGAGAGCAGCTTTAACTACAACTTTTAAACTATCTGAGAATTTTCTCCCTTTTTTCACACTTGTAAATTTTTATGAAATTGGGCCAAATGTGAATATGATTTAGCCAGTGAGAAATAGAATAATAAAGGTTAAAAGAAAGCATTAGTCATGTCATTGTTTCAATGGTTACCAAGAGTTCATAATTCTCCATCATCTAGAGCAACTGTGTGATGGGGTTTATTTCATATGTTCCACCAAATATGATTTCTTTTAGAAGCAAATTATTATATTTTAAACCTAGTTCCAGAAATATGATTTTCTTGAAATATAAAATAATAAAATGATCAGGTTTTTACAATAAAATTGGAAATAAAAATAATCCATTTATGAATGAATGATTAGAGAGAGAGAGAATCCCAGTGATTCTTTAGTTGGAAACTACTTTAACAGTCAAGCTGGCCTGCTATCCCCCTTGTGAGGGAGACAGCCTGAAGATGCATTCCAAGAGCATGAGAGCAGCACACTCCAAATGGAAACTGGCAAGTGTTTGATTCACTCGTTTTGAAATTAAAAGTGGCATCTGGAAATAGCTTAGAAAGTAAGCTGTGCTCTTGGTATGGAGAAGGCTTTAATTCAAACTGAGTTAAAGTTGAGACAATTTAAATGGACAGATAGAATGCAGTTGTTTTGTTATTATACCACTTCCTATTGATGATGACATGGTCTTAGGATGTAAATTCAGAGCACAGAGGCAGCATTGTTCTAATAGAGAGTTTCCAGTATGTTTGTCATTTGTCACATGTAGCAAGCACATCTGCTACAGTCAAACTATGGCAAATTGATGCACCCCACTTCGTTAGGGACCAGGGTCTAGGGAGGTGATCTGCATATTATCATGAACAGCAACAATGTTGTACTTCATGGATTCCAATCACCAAACAAGAAAATGTTCTAAGAATACCTCCTCTCTCTACCTGGTCCCCACACAGTTCAAAACATGAGCAGATTACAAATCCTGATAGGCACCAATGGATTGGGTTACACTGTATGGCGTTGCTACTTGTATAAGTCCAATATTAGCACTTGCGTGTGGTTCAAATTTAAGATGAATCATGTTTAATTCTAAATGGGATCCCCTCTTCAAGAATCCTACTCAGAGATCATAGCTGAGAACAGGCAGCAGCAGGAACACCAGAATCCAGGATCCAAGAGTGACCAGCCTTTGCTGAGAGCCCAGGCCCATCAAGGGACTAGTACTGGCCCCCAGCTCACCATTCTCCCTGGGCAGTGCAGGACAGGACTGAGGAGAAGACTGGAGAGCAAAATCACATTTTAAGTAAATGTAGTGTTTTTGAAAAGAGAATGTTCTCTCCTCTCGCATCCCTGCTGAAGAAGGGAAAAGTGGTGCATCTTCTCCCCATAACAGAGTCAGGTACAGAGCCCCTAAGAAAAATGAATTGCTCCTAAAATTAGGAAATAATTATGGCGAAAGCTGTTGACTTTGTTGCCTGAGTGGATGTCGCGAAGGCACCCAAATTGCGGCTGGCCGTGTGCTGTGGACTTGTGTCCTCCCAAATTCATATGTTGTGGTCCTAACACCCAGTGTGATGAGATTTAGAGGTCAGGCCTTTGGGAGGTAATTAGGTTTACATGAGGTCATGCGGGTGGGGCCTTCGTGATGGAATTAGTACGTTTCTAAGAAGAGACACCAAAGATGGTTCTCTCTCTCTCTTTCTGTTTCTCTCTCTCTGCCATGTGAGGACACAGAGAAAAGGTGGTGACCTTCAGCAAGCCAAGATGAGAGTTCTCACCAGAACCCAACCATGCTAGCACCCAAATCTTGGCCATCAGCCTCCACAACTGTGAGAAAATTTCTGTTGTTTAAAGCACACAGTTTACAGTCTTTGTTATGACAGTCAAAACAGATTAATACAAAGATCAAGGGAGGGTCTTCCCTGGTGGCGCAGTGGTTAGGAGTCCGCCTGACGTTGCAGGGGACACGGGTTCGTGCCCCGGTCCGGGAAGATCCCACATGCCGCGGAGCCTGTGCGTCTGGAGCCTGTGCTCCGCAGCGGGAGAGGCCACAGCGGTGAGAGGCCCGTGTACCGCCAAAAAAAAAGAAAAGATCAAGGGAGACTTGAGAACAGATGATGAGATGGGGGAAGGGGAGGTTGACCAAAAGGAGGTACAGAGCCACCCCCTTAATTTTTTAGTTTCCAAGTGATACGGAAGATAAATTTTACTGTGCCTATTGCACGTGAATTTTGGTACTATGGAAGGCAGGTAAGATTGGAGGCTCCAGTCTTGCCTGGAATCTCAGTCCCGTGAAGCCCTCAGGTATGATATTCCCAGGTGAGTTTCAGTCCATAAATATAGTCACAGGACCACCAGTGGTGGAGAGAGCCCTTTGTCAAGAAACATACATTGGAGTAAAAAAAAAAAATCAAACAAGTAGACAGTGATTCCAGATAATGCCAACACAGGGAAGAAGATATGTCTCAGGAAAGGAGAAGCCCTACCCCAGACCCAAGCTGTTGAAACTATAACTCTAGTGTGATTCAGGTATTAGATTGATGATCTTAAAGGACTAAGGGCTAAGTCATAAAAATGGAATTATACTGATCTAGTAAACAAAGAAGAAAAGAATGCAAAGTTAGAGAGTCTGACTGATATATTTATTATTGATGAAGTCTGTTACTCAGAGTGAGAGGGGGCAGCCACAAGCACTTAGTGGCCATTATTAGGAAAACTAAAATTGCTCCATATCAATAGTTCAACAATTTGGAACTCTTTGCTACAGTATTTACACTAGTGTTTTGGAGCATAATTACAGTTTGATGCTATGGATATTTCTAGAAGCATTCATTATTTACCATTCTTTTCATGTTCTCTGAATTACCATGAAATTGTTTCTCAGGAGATTTATGCTATGCATATGAAAACATCTTTGGATTTTTGCATCAAAAGTATCACTGAGTCAGTTCCTGTGACCAAAAAGCATTGAGTACTTACTATGAGATGAAATTTTAGGGAAGGACAACCATAGAGCTCCTGAAATCAGTGAGTTCAAGGCCTAATAAGAGAGACCAGTATACATTCAAACAATACACTTTAACGATTAAAGACTTATAAAATACATTTCATTTTTTTCTGATTAAATGTATTTTTGTTACCATCCAACTAGGATTATAATAAAGAATGCATTGATACTTAAATTGTTTATGCAAGCATTCTAATGATAACACATATATTCCAGAAGAGAAATTATTTTCCATTTGATTATTTTAGAAAATCAATGCTCTGTATATATATAACAAATTTTGATTTAATATCTCACTGCAAATAGCTTCTAAATTAAATTATAGGAATCATTAGGCACAGAACCCATGATCGAAATCTTCATACTTAATTACTTTCACTACTATTTGGGTCTCTCTTTCCTGTTTATTTCAATACAAATAGTTCATAAATGATCGACAACTCAAAATTTTTGAATGACAATTTATGATACTTATGAGGTTTATGCACTTCTTAAACTAGGTCCAATAATTTCCCTAAAGGTGTCCTATTATCTATATGCAAGATGATTTGTAATTATCCCTAAATTTCCAAAGATTAAGCTTTTAAAATCATATGCATTTGGTTAATGATTTTCCTCTGTGTTACCTCATTCAGTTAATGTCATTAACACCTACCCAGTCAACAGAGGAAGAAGTTATAGACATTTTTTGTTTGTTTGTTTCTCAGATCTCCTGTTTTCTATAAATTTAACCAACGTATTCCACCAATACTTTGAAATCTTCCAAATTCTTCTCATCCTATTTCCCTTTACGTTCCTATTTCTGCATTACTGTCTACCACAAAAGCTTCTTCCTGCCTCCAGTTTTTACCTGCCGCATACCATCCTTATAAATCTATTATGTCAGCATCTCTATTAAAAATGCATAGAGTATGGGATTTCCCTGGCGGTCAAGTGGTTAAGACTTCGAGCTCCCAATGCAGGGGGCTCATATTTGATCCCTGGTCAGGGAACTAAGATCCCACATGCCACGCAGTGAGGCCAAAAAAAGAAAAAAGTGCAGAGTACATCTGAAGTTTTCATGTTGCCTATAAAAAAACATTCCACACTCTTCATAATGATGTTCTAGGTTCTTTATAGTTGATGACAGTCTCATTCCCAGATCTTTTCTAATCTCTTTACCTCATATTCTAACCACACCTACTCCTCAAATACTACTACATCAGGCCATATCAGTCAGGATTAAATAGGATATGCTATAGTAACAAACTAGTCCCTTTTTTTCTTTTTTTTAATTGAAGTATAGTTGATTTACAATGTTGTGTTAATTTCTACTGTACAGCAAAGTGATTCAGTTATACATATATATACATTCTTTTTTATATTCTTTTCCATTATGGTTTATCTCAGGATATTAAATATAGTTTCTTGTACTGTACAGTAGGACCTTGTTGTTTATCCATTCTATATACAATAGTTTGCATCTGCTAATCCCAAACTCCCAGTCCATCGCTCCCCCACTCCCCCTTCCCCTTGGCAACCACAAGTCTGTTCTCTATGTCTGTGAGTCTGTTACTGTTTCATAGATTTAGATTGTATCATATTTCAGATTTCATATATAAGTGATATGATATGGTATTTGTCTTTCTCTTTCTGACTTCACTTAGTTTGGTAATCTCTAGTTCCATTAATTTTGCTGCTAATTGCATTATTTCATTCTTTTTTTTAAATTAATTAACTAATTTATTTTTTTATTTATTTTTGACTTTGTTGAGTCTTCATTGCTGCACACGGGCTTTTTCTCTAGTTGCGGCGAGCGGGGGCTACTCTTCGTTGCAGTGTGTGGGCTTCTCATTGTGGTGGCTCTCTTGTTGCAGAGCACGGGCTCTAGGCACATGGGCTCTAGGCGCGTGGGCTTCAGTGGTTGTGGCTCATGGGCTCTAGAGTGCAAGCTTAGTAGTTGTGGTACACGGGCTTAGTTGCTCCACGGCACGTGGGATCTTCCCTGCCCAGGGCTTGAACACGTGTCCCCTGCATTGGCAGGCAGATTCTCAACCATTGGGCCACCAGGGAAGCCCTATTTCATTCTTTTTTATGGCTGAGTAGTATTCCACTGTATGTATTTACCACATCTTCCTTATCCATTCATCTGTCTATGGACATTTAGGTTGCTTCCATGTCTTGGCTATTATAAACAGTGATGCAGTGAACACTGGAGTGCATGTATCCTTTCGAACCACGTTTTTCTCCAGATATATGCCCAGGAGTGGGATTGCTGGATTATATGGTAACTCTATTTTTAGTTTTTAAGGAACCTCCATACTGTTCTTCATAGTGACTGTACCAATTTGCATTCCCATCACCAATGTAGGAAGGCTCCCTTTTCTCCATACCCTCTCCAGCATTTGTTATTTGCAAACTTTTTAATGATGGCTGTTCTGACTGGTGTGAGGTGGTACCTCACTATAGTTTTGATTTGTATTTTTCTAATAATTAGCTATGTTGAGCATCTTTTTATGTGCCTATTGGCCATATGTATGACTTCTTTGGAGAAACGTATGTTCAGATCTTCTGCCCATTTTTCAGTTGGGTTGTTTGCTTTTTGTTGTTGTTGAATTGTAGGAGCTGAACAAATAATTCCTTAATCTCAGTGACTTTAAACAACAAAGGTTTATTTCACAGTTATCACAAGTTGACAGAGGACTGCTTCATGTCCTCCTCACTCAGGGATGCAGGCTGACCACACCTGCAGGAAACAGCGGGGAATGGTGAACTTAGAACATTTTGAACTGGCTCTTGCATGCATCTATTCTGAAGTGATACCTATAATTTATGTTCCCATTCTATCAGCGAAGCACATTGTATAACCACAACTAGGTAGGGAAGCCAGAATATGTGCAAAATCACATGTTTTCATGACTATGCTTATTCTAGTTGACCTATTCCCGTCTCCTCTCCCAATTTTACCCTTTTCCATAGCATAAAATCCTTTTCATTCTTTGTGGTTGAGCCCCCTTTACCCTTCTTCTGGTATTGTGTTCATGTGCTTCATGAGTATTTATCTCATTAGATTATAATAATAGCATGGATAATAGTAACAACACCAAAAGCAGCACTTTTTGAGCACCCACTCTATAGCAAGAACTGTGCTATGTACTTTACAAATATTATCTTATACAATCCAGGCAAAAATCTTGCTGTTAGGGATATGTCCTTTGGGCAGAGGAGCAAGCTTGGGATCTGGAAGGCTAAAAGACTTAGCTGTATACATCTATACATCTCACAAATGGACAAGTCAAGATTTGAATCCTAGTCTGTCTGGCTTCTGTGTAACCTTCCACAATCTCTAACTTCCATAATAGAATCTACTCTAAGTTCTTCAGGTTCACACGTAAGGAGATCTCAGTAAATAACTGGTGAATTATTTAGTATTTTTAGTGGATTCTCTAATGACTCCACGATCCTCTGCTTCTCCTATAGGGTGTGGTAACAGTCCTTTAAATAAATAGGTTGGTTCACTTGTATAGGGAACAGACTCTAGGAAACCTGGATCCATGTTTATTGCAGAAATCAAGTTAGAGTTCACTTGCTATTAAATGATGGCTGAATCTATTGGCAGAGCAAGTAGTGTCACTACCTCTGGATTCCAGTTTGCCAATCCTGAAAATGCAAAGGAACAATGGTAATTCCAAAAGGATTCTGAAACCTCCGTGGAGTGCCATTTTAGAGTTGAATGCACAATACAGCTCAGCCTCTATGAGGCAAGTTGCCAGCAGTATTTGAAATATATCTAGTTTCACTGTTTTAACAGCCCATTTACATGTTATGAACTCTGACTACATTAATTATAGCTGCCACTTTCCATAAATAAATATCAGTAGCACATAAAACTAGTATTCAATATTGTTTTGTACTTCTCCAGGCATGCTTGTCAGTAAATGGGTGAGAGTCTTTGATAGTCATTTTACACTGAACTTGCTTAGTGCCACTCTAATTGGTGTGAAAGTAATGAAATTACATCATAATTTGAGAAGCAATGTAGCTACCATATGCTTGCATTATAACTGTTGGTTTTGTTTGCAGATTACACATGCCACAGGCATCCTTTAGAGTCATTTCAGTTTATTTAGAGAAATTTCTTTATGCAATCCACAGAAATAATGCTCAGTGAAAAATTTAGAGAAAAATAATTACTTAATTAAAAATATATATCTATGTTTACATCGCAACTAATGATCAGAAAAAGCAAAGTCCCTTAAGTTTTTACAATGAAATAATGGATAGAAAATTCTTAGTGTTGAATATAGCAGGACTAACCAATGTAGAAAGTATTTATATTTTTTTTCTCTGGTGGCCATTTGTATGATAACAGAAATCAGTTTTAAAATTCCACCAGGGGAGACCCTCAAGATGGTGGAGGATTAAGACGTGGAGCTCACATTCCTCCCCACAAATACATCAAAAATACATCTACAAACTGATTCACTTTTTTATACAGCAGAAACTAACACACCATTGTAAAGCAATTATACGCCAATAAAGATGTTAAAAAAAATACATCTACATGTGGAACAACTCCTACAGAACACCTACTGAATGCTGGCAGAAGACCTCAGATTTCCCAAAAGGCAAGAAACTACCCACGTACCTGGGTAGGGCAAAAGAAAAAAGGAAAAACAGAGAAAAAAGAATAGGGACGGGACCTGCACCAGTGGGAGGGAGCTGTGAAGGAGGAAAATTTCCACACACTACGAAGCCCCTTCACTGGCGGAGATGGCGGGTGGGGTGGGGGAAGCTTCGGAGTCATGGATGAGAGCGCAGTAACAGGAGTGCAGAGAGCAAAGTGGAGAGATTCCCGCACAGAGGATCAGTGCTGACCAGCACTCACTAGCCCAAGAGGCTTGTCAGCTCGCCCGCCAGGAGCAGATCGGGGCTGGGAGCTGAGGCTCAGGCTTTGGAGGTCAGATCCCAGGGAGAGGACTGGGGTTGGCTGCATGAACACAGCCTGAACAGAGTGAGTGCGCCACAGTTAGCAGAAAAAGTCTGGAACTGCCTAAGAGGCAAGAGACCACTGTTTCAGGGTGTGCGAGGAGAGGGGATTCAGAGCACTGCCTAAACGAGCTCCAGAGATGGGCGCACTGCAGCTATCAGCACAGACACCAGAGACGGGCATGAGACGTTAAGGCTGCTGCTGCAGCCACCAAGAAGCCTGTGTGCAAGCACAGGTCACTATCCACATCTCTCCTCCTGGGAGCCTGTGCAGTCCACCACTGCCAGGGTCCTGTGATCCAGGGACAACTTCCCCAGGAGAACACAGGCACGCCTCAAGCTGTTGCAACATCACTCCAGCCTCTGCCTCTGCAGGCTCGCCCCGCATTCCATACCTCTCCCTCCCCTGGACCTGAGTGAGCCAGAGCCCCCTAATCAGCTGCTATTTTAAACCCGTCCTGTATGGGCAAAGAACAGACACCCTTAGGTGACCTACCCGCAGAGGCAGGTCCAAATCCAAAGCTGAACCCCAAGAGCCGAGCGAACAAAGAAGAGAAAGGGAAATTACTCCCAGCAGCCTCAGGAGCAGTGGATTAAATCTCCACAATCAACTTGATGTAGACTGCATCTGTGGAATATCTGAATAGACAACAAATCACCCCAAAATTGAGGCAGTGGAATTTGGGAGCAACTGTAGACTAGGGTTGCTTTCTGCATCTAATTTGTTTCTACTTTTATGTTTATTTTAGTTTAGTATTTAGAGCTTATTATCATTGGCAGATTTATTTATTGATTTGGTTGCTCTCTTCCTTTTTTTTTAATATAAATTTTTTCCTTTTTCTCTTTTTGTGAGTGTGTATGAGTATGCTTCTTTGTGTGATCTTGTCTGTATAGCTTTGCTTTTACTATTTGTCCTAGGGTTCTGTCTGTCCATTTTGTTTGTTTATTTTTTTCTTTTTTTGTACAGTATTTAGTGCTTGTTATCATTGGTGGATTTCTTTCTAGGTTTGGTTGCTGTCTTCATTCTTCCTTTCTTTTTTATTGTTACTTAAAAAGTATTTTTTATTTTTAATTTTAATAACTTTATTTTATTTTACTATTCTTTTTCTTTCTTTCTTTTTTTCTCTCCCTTTTTCTTCTGAGCCGAGTGGCTGACAGTGTCTTGGTGCTCCGACCAACTGTCAGGCCTGAGCCTCTGAGGTGGGAGAGCCAAGTTCAGGACATCGGTCCACCAGAGACCTACAGGCCCCACATAATCTCAAATGGTGAAAGCTCTCCCACAGATCTCCATCTCAATGCTAAAGCCCAGCTCCACTAAACAACCAGCAAGCTACAGTGCTGGACACGCTATGACACACAACTAGCAAGATAGGAACACAACCCCACCCATTAGCAGAGAGGTTGTCTAAACTCATAATAAGGTCAGAGACACCCCAAAACACACGACTGGACGTGGTGCTGCCCACCAGAAAGACAAGATCCAGCCTCATCCACCAGAACACAGGGAGCAGTCCCCTCCACCAGGAAGCTTACACAACCCACTGAACCAACCTTACCCACTGGGGGCAGACACCAAAACAACAGGAACTACAATCCTGCAGCCTGCAAAAGGAGACCCCCAAACACCATAAGCTAAACAAAATGAGAAGACAGAGAAATACACAGCACATGAAGGAGCAAGATAAGAACCCACCAGACCAAACAAATGAAGAGGAAATAGGCAGCCTACCTGAAAAAGAATTCAGAGAAATGATAGAAAAGACAATCCAAAGTCTTAGAAATAGAATGGAGAAAATACAAGAAATGTTTAACAAGGACCTAGAGGAAGTAAAGAACAAACAAACAATGATGAACAACACAATAAATTAAATTAAAAATTCTCTAGAAGGAATCAATAGCAGAATAACTGAGACAGAAGAATGGATAACTGAACTGAAAGATAAAATAATGGAAATAACTACTGCACAGCACAATAAAGAAAAAAGAATGAAGAATTAAGGAGAGTCTCAGAAACCTCTGCAGCGACATTAAAGGCACCAACTTTCGAATTATAGGGGTCCCAGAAGAAGAAAAGGAAGAAAAAGGGACTGAGAAAATATTTGAAGAGATTATAGTAGAAAACTTCCCTAATATGGGAAAGGAAACAGTCAATCAAGTCCAGGAAGCCTAGAGAGTCCCATACAGGATAAATCAAAGGAGAAACGTGCCAAGACACATATCAATCAAACTATCAAAAATTAAATACAAAGAAAAAATATTAAAAGCAACAAGGGAAAAGCAACAAATAACACACAGGGAATCCGCATAAGGTTAACAGCTGGTCTTTCACAGAAACTCTGCAAACCAGAAGGGTGTGGCAGAACATATTTAAAGGGATGAAAGGGAAAAACCTCCAACCAAGATAACTCTACCCAGCAAGGATCTCATTCAGATTTGACAGAGAAATTAAAACCTTTAAGAAAAGCAAAAGTTAAGAGAATTCAGCACCACCAAACTAGCTTTACAGCAAATGCTAAAGGAACTTCTCTGGCGGGAAACACAAGAGAAAGAAAAGACCTACAAAAACAAACCCAAAAGAATTAGGAAAACAGTAATAGGAACATACATATCAATAATTACCTTAAATGTAAATGGTTTAAATGCTCCAACCAAAAGACATAGGTTGGCTGAATGGATACAAAAACAAGACCCGTCTATATGCTATCTAAAAGAGACCCACTTCACGGGGAGGGGGAAGGGTAAGCTGGGACAAAGTGAGAGAGTGGCATGGACTTATATATACTACCAAATGTACAATAGACAGCTAGTTGGAAGCAGCAAAATAGCACAGGGAGATCAGCTCGGTGCTTTGTGACCACCTAAGGTGGGATAGGGAGTGGGTGGGAGGGAGACGCAAGAGAGAAGAGATATGGGAATATACGTATATGTATAGCTGATTCACTCTGTTATAAAGCAGAAACTAACATACCATTGTAAAGCAATTTAACTCCAATAAAGATGTTAAAAAAAAAATAAGAGAGACCCCCTTCAGACCTAGGGACACATACAGACTGAAAGTGAAGGGATGGAAAAAGATATTCCATGCAAATGGAAATCAAAAGAAAGCTGGAGTAGCAATTATCATATCAGACAAAATAGACTTTAAAATAAAGACTATTACAAGAGACAAAGTAGGACAGTACATAATGATCAAGGGATCAATCCAAGAAGAAGATATAACAATTCTAAATATTTATGCACCCAACACAGGAGCACCTCAATATGTAAGGCAAATGCCAACAGCCATAAAAGGGGAAATCAACAGAAATAATATCATAGTAGGGGACTTTAAGACCCCACTTTCACCAATGGACAGATCATCCAAAATGGAAATAAATAAGGAAACAAAAGCTTTAAATGATACATTAAGCAAGATGGACTTAATTGATATTTATAGGACATTCCACCCAAAAACAACAGAGTACACTTTGTTCTCAAGTGCTCATGGAACATTCTCCAGGATAGATCACATCTTAGGTCACAAATCAAGCCTTGGTTATTTTAGGAAAATTGAAATCCTATCCAGCATCTTTTCTGACCACAACACTATGAGATTAGACATCAATTACAGGAAAAAATCTGTAAAAAATACAAACACATGCAGCCTAAACAATACAGTACTAAATAACCAAGAGATCACTGAAGAACTCAAAGAGGAAATCAAAAAATACCTAGAAACAAATGACAATGAAAGTACAATGACCCAAAACCTACGGGATGCAACAAAACCAGCTCTAAGAGGGAAGTTTATAGCAATAAAATCCTACCTCCAGAAATAAGAAACATCTCAAATAAACAACATAAACTTACACCTAAAGCAATTAGAGAAAGAAGAACAAAAAACCCCCAAAGTTAGCAGAAGGAAAGAAATCATAAAGATCAGATCAGAAATAAATGAAAACGAAATGAAGGAAATGATAGCAAAGATCAATAAAACTAAAAGCTGGTTCTTTGGAAGATAAACAAAAAATATATATCATTAACCAGACTCATCAAGAAAAAAAGGGAAAAGATTCAAATCAACAGAATTAGAAATGAAAAAGGAGAAGTAATAACTGACACTGCAGAAACACAATGGATCATGAAAGATTACCTCAAGCAACTAAATGCCAATAAAATGTACAACCTGGAAGAAATGGACAAATTCGTAGAAAAGCACAACCTTCCGAGACTGAACCAGGAAGAAATAGAAAATATAAACCAACCAATCACAAGCACTGAAATTGAAACTGTGATTAAAAATCTTCCAACAAACAAAAGTCCAGGACCAGATGGCTTCACAGGTGAATTCTATCAAGCATTTAGAGAAGAGCTGACACCTATCCCTCTCAAACTCTTCCAAAATACAGCAGAGGGAGGAACACTCCCAAACTCATTCTACAAGGCCACCATCACCCTGATAACAAAACCAGAAAAAGATATCACAAAAAAAAAGAAAACTACAGGCCAATATCACTGATGAACATAGATGCAATAATCTTCAACAAAATACTAGCAAACAGAATCCAACAGCACATAAAGGGATCATACACGGTGATCAAGTGGGTTTTATCTGGGGAATGCAAGGATTCTTCAATATACGCAAATCAATCAATGTGATAAACCATGTTAACAAATTGAAGGAGAAAAATGATAAGATCATCCCAATAGATGCAGAAAAAGCTTTTGACAAAATTCAACACCCATCTTTGGTAAAAACCATCCAGAAAGTAGGCATAGAGGGAACTTACATCAACATAATAAAGGCTATATATGACAAACCCACAGCCAGCATTGTTCTCAATAGGGAAAAACTGAAACCATTTCCACTAAGATCAGGAACAAGACAAGGTTGCCCACTCTCACCACTATCATTCAACATAGTTTTGGAAGTTTAGCCACAGCACTCAGAGAAGAAAAAGAAATAAAAGGAAACCAAACTGGAAAAGAAGTAAAGCTGTCATGGTTTGCGGATGACATGATACTATACATAGAGAATCCTAAAAATGCTACCAGGAAACTACTAGAGCTAATCAATGAATTTGGTAAAGTAGCAGGATACAAAATTAATGCACAGAAATCTCTTGCATTCCTATTCACTAATGATGAAAAATCTGAAAGGGAAATTAAGGAAACACACCCATTCACCATTGCAACAAAAAGAATAAAATACCTAGGACTAAACCTGCCTAAGGAGACAAAAGACCTGTATGCAGAAAACTATAAGACACTGATTAAAGAAATTAAAGATCATACAAACAGATGGAGAGATATACCATGTTCTTGGATTGGAAGAATCAACATTGTGAAAATGACTATACTACCCAAAGCCATCTATAGACTCAATGCAATCCCTATCAAACTACCAGTGGCATTTTTCACAGACTAGAGCAAAAAATTGCACAATTTGTATGGAAATACAAAAGACCCTGAATATCCAAAGAAATCTTGAAAAAGAAAAATGGAACAGGAGGAATCAGGCTCCCTGACTTCAGACTATATTATAAAGCTACAGTAATCAAGACAGTATGGTACTGGCACAAAAACAGAAATATAGGTCACTGGAACAGGATAAAAAGCCCAGAGATAAACCCACACACATATCATTACCTTATCTTTGATAAAGGAGGCAAGAATATACAGTGTACAAAAGACAGCCTCTTCAATAAGTGGTGCTGGGAAAACTGGACAGCTACATGTAAAGGAATGAAATTAGAACACTCCCTAACACCACACACAAAAATACACTCAAAATGGATTAAAGCCCTAAATGTAAGGTCAGATGCTATAAAACTCTTAGAGGAAAGCATAGGCAGAAGACTCTATGACATAAATCACAACAAGATCCTTTTTAACCCACCTCCTAGAGTAACAGAAATAAAAACAGAAATAAACAAATGGGACCTAATGAAACTTAAAAGCTTTTGCACAGCAAAGGAAACCTTGAACAAGACGAAAAGACAACCCTCAGAATGGGAGGAATTATTTGCAAACGAAACAACTGAAAACGGATTAATCTCCAAAATATACAAGCAACTCATGCAGCTGAATATCAAACAGACAAACAACCCAATCCAAAAATGGAGAAAAGACCTAAATAGACATTTCTCCAAAGAAGATATACAGATTGCCAACAAACACATGAAAGGATGCTCAACATCACTAATCATTAAAGAAATGCAAATCAAAACAACAATGAAGCATCACCTCACACCGGTCTGAATGGCCATCATCAAAAAATCTACAAACAGTAAATGCTGGAGAGGGTGTGGAGAAAAGGGAACCCTCTTACACTGTTGGTGGGAAGGTATATTGGTACAGCCACTATGGAGAACAGTATAGAGGTTCCTTAAAAAAATGAAAATAGAACTACCATATGACCCAGCAATCCCACTACTGGGCATATACTCTGAGAAAACCATAATTCAAAAAGAGTCAGGCACCACAATGTTCATTACAGCACTATTTACAATAGCCAGGACATGGAAGCAACCTATGTGTCCATCAATAGATAAATGGATAAGGAAGATGTGGCACATATATACAATGGAATATTACTCAGCCATAAAAAGAAACAAAATTGAGTTATTTGCAGTCAGGTGGGTAGACCTAGAGACTGTCATACAGAGTGAAGTAGGTCAGAAAGAGAAAAACAAATATCATATGCTAACACATATATATGGAATCTAAAAAAAAATAATAAATTGGTTCTGAAGAACCTAGGGGCAGGACAGGAATAAAGACACAGATGTAGATAGTGGACTTGAGGACACAGGGAGGGGGAAGGGTACACTGCAATGAAGTGAGAGAGTGGCATGGACATATATACATTACTAAATGTAAAACAGGTAGCTAGTGGGAAGCAGCTGCGTAGCGCAGGGAGATCAGCTTGGTGTTTTGTGTCTATGGATCAAAATTTGGAGAAGTGGTTTGTCCTTTGTCCCTGACTCTTTATCAATAGTTACCAAGCCTTTGAAAGAATCATAGCAAATATTTTGGCATAAAAACAGAGTGGGATTTTTCTGGTCAATTACTTAATTTTTAATTTTTTAAGATAGTATTTTCAAAGTTTCAAAATACATAGCCACTTACATAAAATGCATTAAGCACAGTTTATTAAATATTCAGTAATTCAGAAGATAGTTCATTTCCATGCTACCTCACAGTTTGCTCTGTAGGAGTCATTTATCATGGGCCCAGAGTGAAACAGGGACTGTCTTATAAGCATGATTTCAGAGGCACGCCTCCTATTGGCTGTTCAAAAATGTTTGAAGTGATTTTACCAGAGGACAAATATTTTTAAATGTACTAATACAGATAAGGCTTAACATGCAAATATTCATGGTTAAGGGAATATATTAGATAAGATTTTTAATAAGGTGCACATGATGGTTCTTAGTTTTTTCCCACTAAGAGTCAGTTTTCATAGTTGAAGAGCGTAGTGGTGGATTCAAAATGAGGCCAAAAGCACCTTGGACTCTGGTTAACTGCTGTGATACATTTCTGACTAGCCTGTGGTGGAGTTGGAGAATGTCAGAATGCAGCTCTGTGTAAAATAACACCAGGGAAGAGAAAGGAAGATGAACACTGAAATATAAATATAAATAAGCACATAAAAATTTATCTAGTTTTGACTTCAACTATCACGTCTATTTGGGGAACTCCAAAATTTATATATCTCTCATTATCTCTTACCTGTATTCTAGTGCTACTGGATATATCTACCATCATCTTAAATTCAGTAGACTTTATTTTATTTTATTTTTTTTTCTTGGCACGCAGGCCTCTCACCGTTGTGGCCTCTCCTGTTGCAGAGCACAGGCTCTGGACACGCAGGCTCAGCGGCCACGGCTCACAGGCCCAGCCGCTCCGCAGCATGTGAGATCCTCCTGGACCGGGGCACGAACCCGCCTCCCCTGCATCGGAAGGCAGACTCTCAACCACTGCGCCACCAGGGAAGCCCCAAATTCAGTAGACTTTAAAGGGCATTTTGGTCCTAAAATTCTGATGAACAAACAGTATTTTTTTCAACTATTGAAAACCACCTTTATCCCAAGAGAAACATTCAACCTCTCATTTTAATTCAGAATTCATACAATTTATCCCCTCCACACTTTAATCACTCATATGTATAGAAACAAGGTCTTACATTTATTTCTCTTAAGTTGTATGTTCCAATTCTTCTTCACATTCCTGTCCGTTACCCCATTCTTCATCACCACATATTCAAATCAGTTGATGTTCTCCTATTTACTCTTCTTAAATTCAGTTTCCTGAAGTCACTTATCTCTAAACTTCTCACTTAAGCAAGCTTTCTTAAAAAATTATTTTTAATGGATCAGCTCCCTGCTCAAGAATGTGCAATGTCTTTACATTGTCTGTTTTTCTCTTATAAATACTATTTTTCATTACTACTCCCTAATATGCAGATTATACTTTTACTATGTGCTATATATAATACACTATACATAACATATATAAAACCTATTCCACTCACTTGGCTATAAAAGTTACCTCCTCTCACCTGTTTTAGCTATCAACATTTTCCAGTCCTTAAAGATCCAGTTTATGTCTTTCTTCTTCCATGATATTCTACCCCACTGAGATTTTCCCTTTCTAATGCTGCTCTATTTGCTATCAGTATTTACCCAGTGTAAGCCAACGCTTTCTCTAATGTTGAAATCCAAAAGTTTTGTTTGTTTGTTTGCTTTTCTTGAGGATAAGGGTGAAACCCATACTATTTTTGTATAACTTATAACACATATTCATTAATAGCTATATATCAGGTGCTGATGTTAATCATCTTATATACCGATTTCCACTGAGTTTAGGGCTAACTTACTTGACTAGGTAAAAATAAGTTGTCCAGTAGTTTAATAATTTTTTTGACTTCCATACGGGTGTTAAATCCCAATAGGCAGATACATCTTGTCATTTATTTAGGATTTATACCCTCACTTCCACCCTCTTCTCCCCAAAATAGTTGATTGGACTAGGTGACCATTAAATTCACTTCCATTCTGAGATGTTATGATTCTGAAACTAAATGACTTATATGAGAAAGCAAAAGTGAAGTTAAATCAGCTTGTATAAAGCTAAGGTGATCCACATAGAAAAAGTTCTGAGGCAAGTTGCTTGAAAATTTGCAAATCAAATTATAAATTATATATATAATATCAATATAACATATATATTTATCCATCTGAAACAACAATAAAATGATATATTGGCAAAACTGCTAACAAGAATGATTATAATAAGCTAGATTTTTGATGCTATGTGAGCATTGGCTTAGTTATTAAAAACTGAGAGAAAAAGTTTAATAAAATTATGTAAAAAATGTGATTCAAAACTCATAGGTAGGGCTTCCCTGGTGGCGCAGTTGTTGAGAGTCTGCCTGCCTATGCAGGGGACACGAGTTCGTGCCCCGGTCCGGGAAGATCCCACATGCCACAGAGCGGCTGGGCCCGTGAGCCATGGCCGCTGAGTCTGCGCGTCCCGAGCCTGTGCTCCACAATGGGAGAGGCCACAACAGTGAGAGGCCCGTGTACTGAAAAAAAAAAAAAAAAAATTATAGGTAAAGCATAATTACCATTATTACACCTTTGTATCCTTTCATAATTGTGTGTGCTCTAATCAATGCTATTGCTTTACAAGTTAAGAAGAGTATATTTAATCAATACTATTGCTTTACAAGTTAAGAAGAGTATATTTTAGTAGGCATTCAATTCACCGTTATAGAATATAAATGGCAAGTCATGTAAGTTATTAAACTTACACGGGTTACTTTAATCTAGAGAGAATTGTAGAAACATTTTTGTAGGAATCTTAAAGGGGGTGGTCATAACTGGTAAGACCCCAGTTACAGCTTTTAGGGCCAGACCCTGAAGAAGGCATGTGATTCAAATTTTATATCTGGTAGTAGCCCTCATTCTGGGACCAGGGAGCTGGCTGAAGAACTACCACAGGGCCTTCCTCTAAAGTGACAAATTTTAGGAAACCAGTCCTTACCTGTCTGGGCTCATACAGTAGTTGCTCAGTTAAACTGGTTAGTAGAGATTCCTGGACAGTAGAATTGCCAGGGAAAAGAATATCAATCTGTTTCTTTTCCTCTTAATAGACACAATTAAAGCATCTGTTTTCTCCCTTTTTTAACACTGGACCATGACTCACATTTCTTCCTCCCCTACCCCACCCACCCTGCTCTGACCCATCTTCCCATTTTCTACAAAGGAAAAGGTTCATGTAAAGTTGCCTATATAAATCTTAAATCGGTGGGAGAAAGTTAAAATCTTTGAAAGAAGTGGTTATTTTATTCTATGTAAAATTGATTCCAACCCATTTAGGGATAAGAGGAGGTGAAAGCAAACCACAGCCTTGTGTATTTCCATCCTATCCATGACTCCTAAATGTGCTGTTGGGATAATTAATATGGGATATTTATGGGAAACGTTTTGGAGATGGACATCCAATGTAGGAATTACTGTTTGGTAATAAAAGTGCTTATTAAAACCCCCCAAATGACTGGATAAAAGAGTCAACCAAGCACAGAGGAAAATGCTGTAGATAAAGTTTTATTAATATTTAAGGCCTTCTGGCATTTTTTTATAAGATACTTTGGATTACTTCCAAGGAGGAAGGAACTCATACCAAGTTCTGAACCAGCAAGTCTGTAGGGCAGTTTGGGTAAAGTAAGCTTCTGTTTCAGAGAGGAACAGATCCATGCATATGGATATGGGATTATTTTCTTTGTGGCTGGATTGAACTTCCCTCAGTGATGGGTGTTAGTGAGATCCTGTTAACTAGACTGTAGACTAGGAGTAAAATGCAGCTTCTGACTCATCCATTCACACATGGAATTACTTACTTAGCTAATGAAAAAGGCCATCAGTGGAGGAAATCGTTGTGTTCTACTGCAAAGAGATGATACAATGGACAGCTGGATTTTTAAAAATCAGACTTGAAAGAATTTAAAATGTTTAATTAATATATAAAATATCTATCTTTTTAATTAATATATAAAATATCCATGATATCTCAGTGGATAACAAAGTATTGGCCTCCCTTCCTTACACAGATTTGAACAAAAGCACACAGTTTTATCCAGTATTTTATTATCTTACTATACCCCATTCTGTCCGCCGATGTAGTAAGCATGAGAACAATCATTACTGAAAGTGTTTACTGTATAGCATGCACTTTCTGGACATTATATCATCTGGGGTGTGGAACAATCCTGAAAGGTGATCCTTACTGTGCCCATTTACAGACGAAAAAGTTGAAGTTTGAAGAGCTTGAGTTATACTCAGATTCAAATTCATACCCCACTGCAGCGGCAGAGCTAGATTAAGCCAGGTGTCCTGATTCCATAGCTGAAGTTCTTACCATACCCTCTGCCCTGCTCTCCCACAAAGCTAGAATTTATTGTTTCCCGATGAGAAACAAAGGAATAGAAACTCTGTGCTCTGATGGTGATAGAGACACTGAGGTTTAAACACAATGCGAGGAGTTTGGTCTGTTCTCAAATTCTTACCATTCAGCTCTCCCAAGGTTTTCCACCAGAGCATTTTAGGGATTAAGTTTTTCAATTTCCCTCCAAACTCTTAATGTCCTTGGAAAGGTGTATATGTTAATTTAAAATATGTTTGTCAAACCTTTTTCTACCTGATTTTCTATGGAAATTGAGTGACAATAAGACAGCATTTGAAATTTGTTGACCAGAGGACATGCCATGACATGATAAAGCCTATGTATACATCATATATATGTATGTATGTATATATATATATATGTATGTGTGTGTATACATATATATATATATATATATATATATATATATATATATATATATAAAAAGAACCCTAGAATACTTTTAAAAGACGTGTATCCCCCCTTTTGAGTTGAGTATTGTCATATGGACACATTACGAGAATTTACTGAACCAGATATTACAAATTTCCAGGCATTATCCTCAAACTCAAAGAGCAACAGTACCTTCCAGCAGAAGTTTGGATTTGAAGTTCTAAAATGAGGACAGCTTCATTGAGAGTAGATGGGAGTCACTTGTCACGAGTGCCTAGTCTGTTGTTTATGATTTTTAGCAAGGTATGTCAGTTTGCAACACACCTTAGGAGGCTTTGTATAGAAACAGCCACATGGTGATGAACTGGAGTAGGTATTATTGCATTTTGCTATTAAATTATACTTTACAGTGTATCTGTAGGGTTGCCTCTAATCCAACAATATAACATTTGCTAAGCAAAAGTACTTTAATGTCTTTCCTAGGCAAGTAAATGGCAAAGCAAGTGTACATTATACTCAACAGGGAAATTCAAGCATATTTTGCTGCTGCTGACGAAAAGATTAAATAAAGAAAATCCAATTTAATATATCAATGTTCCAGCTCTAACCTGTAGTGAAAACAGAATTCTGAAATCAGAAATTCATCACTGTCTCAAGGAATATGGACTGGCACAATTTAAGACAGTCAAAATATCATGTTCCTTTTCATTTTTTTAAAAAAATTGTAAGCACCAAATTATTTATCAAACAACTGCAATCTCACCCACAGACAACAGATGTGAAAAGAAAAATGCTCTCTGCTCGTAAGGACGGGAATATTATTTGAGTACTTACTAGGTACAAGATACAAGAATAAGTACTCAACAGACATTATCTAATTAAAACCTCTCAACAGCCTTATACACAATGTAATTTTGCTAGGATTTTACAGAGGGCAACAGTAGAGTCAGAGAGTTTCAACAGATAATACAATGTTGCATACCTAGGAAATTGCAGAGCCAAGATTCAAACCTCTGTGCCCACACTTTCAAGGCGAAATCAATGCTCTTACCTAGATGCTGTACTTACTTGTGACATAACTTTTATTCACCCTGCCCATCACTTTTTATATAATAATTATGTTAAGTGATCAATAATATTCTAAAGAAAATTTTAAAATTATTCTCTTCTGTGGTTTCAAATAAAGTTGCAGGACCCAAAATGTGGTAGTCTTAACTTAGGAAATTCCCTGTTGTTTTACTATTATTATTAAACAAATGTTTCAGTGACAGTAAGACAAGCACAGCAGCAGAGGTAAAGAAAGAAATATAACTTGCTTCCTTTTTACCTCTTAAGGTCATTAGTAACACTACAATATGTTCTTATGTAAATACATAAATGTATATGTATACATACACATATATTTAAAAAGAGGTTAATAACTAGACTAATCAATATATTTTAATAATTATAGTTGAAAAAGCTGCATATTAGAAAGAAATATCTAAAATATATATTATCTTTCAATTACTAAAATAATCATTGTATGTTCAGTTCTTCTATTAAAATATAACACCTGTTAACTTGGAAGTGATTTGGAAATGAACTTGCTCATCTCTAGCTTGATATTAATTTCACAAAATATTTAGCTGTCCTAGATAATGTAAGGTCATATTAAATTAGATGAATAATTTATTTCCTGGAAAATGAGTGCAGTGCAACTTACCAAAAACAAAACAAAACAAACAAAAAAAACCAACTCATCTAAACAATCTCTTTGATAAGACTGCTAATTATTTCTTTAATACCTTAGCATATCTTTCTCACTTTGTAGGAAATCAAATACAATCAGTTTGTGGTAAGTACTAATCAAGACAGTAGCAATAGAATTCATATGAATAACATTACAATTTTCCCCACAGGCTATGTAACATTTATGTCTGAACATTTAAGCATTCAACTTACCTAAGCCTTGTAGAAGACTCCATAAATGTTTTTTTCACCAATTTCTTACACAAAGCTAGAAACTCAGGCTTAAGTCAGGAGGTTGATTTCTTCCACACAAGAAACAGTATGATTCTTTCACACCCCTGCCAGAAGCAATTATGGCTGCATTTAATTCCTGAATATACAGTTCTTTGAACTCTCATTCACAATCTCAGAGGGGAAAAATAATGTGCTTTGTATCAAAATACAGTATCTGTTTTCTCTTACTAAGACTTTATTTTTTATAGCAGTTTTAGGTTCACAGCAAAATTGAGCAGAAGGTACAGAGATTTCCCACATACCGCTTGCCCCACACATGCATAACTTCCCTCTTATCAACATCTCTCACCACAGTTGTGCATTTGTTAAAATTGATAAACCTACATTGACACATCATAATCACCCAAAGACCAGAGTTTATGTTTCACCCTTAATATTATACATTGAATGGGTTTGGAGAAATGTAGAATGACGTGTATTCATCATTATGGTATCATACAAAGTATTTTTACTGCCCTAAAACTCCTCTGTGCTCTACTATTCATCCCTCCTCCACCCACCAACACCAACCTCTGGCAACCACTGCTTTTTTTTTTTTTTTTACTGTCTCCATAGTTTTCCTTTTCTGGAATGTTATATGGTTGAGATCATACAATATGTAGTCTTTAAATATTGACTTCTTTCACTTAGTAATATGCAGTCAATTTCTTTCAGGTCTTTTCATGCCTTGATAGCTTATTTCTTTTTAGTGCTGAGTAATATTCCACAGATTATTTATCCATTCACTTACTGAAGATCATCTTGTTTGCTTGCAAGTTTTGTCAATTAAGAATAAAACTTCTATAGACATCTGTGTGAAGTTTTTGGTGTGGACATAAGTTTACAACTTCTTTAGGTAAATAACAAGGAATGTAATTGCTGGATCATATTGTAAGAGTATGTTTGGTTTTGTAGGAAACCATTTTCCAAACTGGTGGTACTATTTTGCGTTTCCACCAGCCATGAATGAGAGTTCTCCTATATGTAACTAGCTGTCTCTTGCTGCGTTTAAGATTGTCTCTATATCCTTAACTTTTGACACTTTAACTATGTGTCTTAGTGTGGGTCTCTTTGGCTTTACCTTGCTTGGGACCCTCTGTGCTTCCTGGACTTGGATGTCTGTTTTCTTCACCAAGTTAGGAAAGTTTTCAGCCATTATTTCTTCAGATAGGTTTTCTGTCCCATTCTCTCTCTTTTCTCTTGCTGGGACCCAATAATGCAAATATGAATATGCTCGATGTCCCAGAGTTTCCTTAAACTATCCTCATTTCTTTTATTTCTTTTTTCTTTTTGTTGATTAGGTGATTTCCACAGTTCACTGATGCTTTCTTCTGCATCATCTAATCTGCTGTTAGTTCCCTCCAGTGTATTTGTCACTTACCTTATTGTATTCTTTAGCTCTGGTGGACCCTTTTTTTATATTACCTATCTCTTTGTTGAAGTTCTCACTGTGTTTCTTCATTCTTCTGACTTCATTGAGTATCTTTATGACCATTACCTTATCTGGAAGGTTGCTCATCTCTGCTTTGTTTAATACTTTTTCTGAAGTTTTGTCTCATTCTTTTGTTTAAAACCTATTTCTTTGTCTCCTCATCTTGCCTAACTCTCTGTGTTTGCTTTGTGTATTAGGTGTATCATGTGTGTCTCCTGGTCTTGAAGGAGTGGTTTTGTGTAGAATGTGTCCTGTGTGGCCCAGTAGTGTGGTCTGCCCTTGTCACCAGAGCCGGGTGTTCCAAGAGTGTCCCCTGTGTGAGCTGTGTATGTCCTCCTGTTTTGACTGGGCTGTGTTTGCTGCGAGATTGCTAGTAAAGCTGACCCTGGTACAGCTGGCCGTATGGCTTGCCTGTAATTGTTGCACACACTCTGGTGTATGAGGCCAGCCCCTGGGGGGTGGAACTCTCTTTGGGGGAATGCGAGTCTGGCCGAAGGAATCCACTGGGTCTGGCAGGGAATCACTTTAGAGGGGCTGTGGTGCTGGCTAAGGATTTCTGCCAGGACAGGTGGAGTGAGGGGCTGCTTTGGAGGGTCTCTGGTGCCAGCCAAGCGCATCCACTGGGAGTGGTGGGGCAGGGGACCAGGTTCTAAGGGCTCTGGTGCCAGCTGAGGGGACCCACCAGGTATGGTGGGGCTGGGGGCTGATTTAGGGGGTTCAGCTGCTGACTGAAGGCCGTCACCAGGTCTGGCATAGAGGGCAGCTGCTTAGGAGTGTCGGGTCTGCAGGTGAACCCAGGATGGGGCAAACAGTGCTAATAGGTTAGATGTGAAGAGTCAGAAATGGTACCTGCTAGTGCTGGGCTAGCTAGGTAGAGGGTGAGCCACAAACAAACAGAAAGCTAGCACCCACTAGCTCCTCCGTACCTAGAGAAAGTTCCAACAGTTCTATGCCTCTTGGGCACACACTCTAAATTTTTATTTATTTATTTATTTATTTATTTATTTATTTATTTATTTGCGGTACTCGGGCCTCTCGCTGCTGTGGCATCTCCCGTTGCGGAGCACAGGCTCCAGACGCGCAGTCTCAGTGGCCATGGCTCACAGGCCCAGCCGCTCCGCAGCATGTGAGATCTTCCCGGACCGGGGCACGAACCCATATCCCCTGCATCGGCAGGTGGACTCTCAACCACTGTTCCACCAAGGAAGCCCACACACACTCTAAATTTAACCAGCGAATCTCTCTACTGGGACTGGGAGCAAGTGAGTTTTTGTGCACACCTTCTCAGAGCCAAGTCTTGGTAACCTAGAGCCCTCCAGCACTCCCAGACATAAGTCCCACTGGTTTTCAAAGCCAGATGTTAATGGGGCCTCATCTTCCCTATGCAGTTCCCCTGGGTTGTGGAGCCTGATGTGGGGTTCAGAGCCCTCACTCCTCAGGGGAAACCTCCGAGGCTGTGATACCCTTCCTGCCTCTGGATTGCTGCTCCAGGAGTGTGGGTCCTGGCCAGATTGCATCTGTGTCCCTCCTGCCCAACTCTGTAGTTTCTCCTTTTTATCTTTAGTTGTAGAAAATCTTTTCTGCTTGTCCTTAGGCTATTCTCAGAGATAGTTTCTCTATAGGAGTTTCTCTATAGGTAGTTGTAACTTTGGTGTGTCCATGGGAGGAGATGAGTCCAGAATCTTCCTACTCTGTCATTTCTCCCACCTCGTTCTGAGATTTCTTCTTGGTCCTGTACATTATTTAGTAATGAGTTCTTTAATCTCCATGTATTTTGGTATTTTCCAGTTATCTTTCTGTTATTGATTTCTGAGTTAACCCCCCTGTGGTCTGAGAGAAGACACTAAGATTTCTATCCTTTCGAATTGATTAAGATGTGTTTTATGGCCCAGGATGTGCTCTCTCTTGGTGAATATCCCATGTGAGTTTGAGAAGAATGATTATTCTTCTGTTGTTGGATGAAGTAGTGCGTGTGGTTGAGCTCAGTCATGTCCTTACCGATTTTCTGCCTGCTGGATCTGTCCATTTATGATAAAGGGGTTTGAAGCCTTCAACTGTGATGGTTGATTCATCTATTTCTTTAGTATCTATTTGTTAAAATAATCTTCCTTTGGCTACTATACTTTCTATTCACAAATAAATATTTGTATAATGGTCTTTCAGGTGACACATCTAACTCCAAATATATATGTGATAGGTTAGTATTCTAAGGTTTCATTTTGTTTTAATATTTTAGTTTTCTTATATTAAAATTTAAGATTTTAAAAAATTAAAAGGACTTATGCAGTTTCAAAGTTTCCTTTGCATTTCACAAACATAGCAAAAGATAAAGTCTTACTTAGTTTCATTTTTCATACTTGTCATCTTTGATGTCACTAAATCCACTTATGGATAAGAAATGTGAAGAAAATTTCATACCAAGACAATTCTTTGGCTCATTTCACTCCACTTGGCACGAACCACTAGTTTCTGCCACTCATTTGCATATGTCTTTAAAAAAATAACTGAAAATGTTTCCTTCTTTTTCTTCACCTGTATCTTAAATTAGCGGGTGGCTTCTCCTCTCATAAAGTCCCTTGTATTTAATCTTATTTAATACTTATTACTATTTGTCTATATTCAAATAAGTTCCATATATTTAATGTTAAGAAAACTTTTACACCATCAGCAAATCCCTCAAAACCCACAAATACTGAATGTCTGAAGCAGTGTATGGTTTTACCAAGTTTTCTTTTTTTTTCCCATCCCAAAGGTTTGGTAGTCTCCCAATCTCTTATTTAAATTCTCTCTTGGTTTTACACTTTGTTGATGTAATACCTAGCGTTTCTGCCACTCAATTTGCTATACAAAGGAATGCCAAGTGAGTCTGTGGTGAAGGTCATTCCTTATGAAATAAGAGCAAAAGAGATGCTTCTCTGCCTCCTTACAGAGAAAGTGCCCAAAAGAGATTATAGTCACAGCACAATGGTTTGCCATAGTGAAACCAAAGACCATATTCATTGCTAAGAAATGGATAAGTTCATTTTACGGTTACTTTATTTGCTTGTTTTCTTGTTCTTTTATCAGTATTAAAAGTTAAACATCTTCACACTATCTCTGTGAAATATAAGCAAAGATGGGTCAGAGAAGGGGATGTAGTGATGGAAGAAGAATGAGAGAGAGAAGGAGAGAGAGAGAGGGGAGGAGAGAGAGAGAGAGGAATTAGGAGATACTTCAGTTGGCTTTGAAGGTAAGGAAGTAGTCATGAGTCAAGGTATACAGGGTTCCCTTAAGAGCTAGAAAAGTCAAGGAAACATATTCCCCCCAGGGCTCCACAAGGGCCACAGTCCAATGACACCTTGGTTTTAGTCCTTCTGGCTTCTAGATCCACAAAATAATACATTTGTGTTGTCTGAATCCACCGAATTTGTGGCAATTTATTACAACTGCCATAGGAAATGGACACAATTGGCCATACACGAAAAGTAGCTTGGATGTACACATTCACACACACATGCACACACACAGAATCTGTTAGTCTAGTACTCTTACATCACTGAATAATGCTAGTCACCAATTGTTTTGTAGGAAATAGCTAGGCGTACCCACTGTATATTTTTGGACATTGTTCTAAGGATTGAAGAACTTAATGTGGGTTTGGTTGATGAAAGTTACATACAGTAAAATGAAAAACTCTTCCATTCTCATCCACAAAGTGTTCTGTTCTGTTTACTTTCAAGAAGTAACTAGTTTGGAAAAATAATACTGTTATTGAGCAACATCAATAAGCTGTAGTGTGTGTGCAGTTTCCGAGCAGTGAACCAAGTTCCTCATTTCCTAAGCACACATTGGACTTGAAGGTCTACAAAGCTAGAGTCCATGTTTGATTATTCTTTCCACCCCTAAAACCTAGCACAGATGGTAGCACTGTATAAGTCTCATTCAAAGTTTGTAGCGCTCCTTTGAAAAAGGTAATAAAAACTAAGTAAACAGTGTTTCTTATATAATTTTTGGTTCAGTCATTCTGAGTGTGATATATGTTTTCTGACGTGTGTGTGCCTATATGAATGTGTGAATGTATATGTGTGTCCACTCCATCAGCAGAGGGTGTTTGTATTTTTTTCTTCTGCAGTAGTAAAAGAGGATTTCTTGTTTTATGCCAATATTTCATATTTATTTGGAGTCTGACTGGAAGTTTGAGTGAAGCCTCTGTTCATGATCTAGGGGAAAGAAAAAACAAAGCATCTGTAGATGCTCACACAGCATCCCAAACAATGGAGTGATATCAGTGCTTATTATAAATTAAATGAGATAATATGACAATGAGGCTGACAATGATACAATAAAATTATTCTGTTGCTTTTTTCTAAAGTGTCTGTGGGCAAAAGTCAAAGCCTAAATGTGCATTTACAAGTGTAAAAAAAATCTCGTGAATTAAGAAAGGATTGATTAAATCCATTAACATTCAGCTGATATATATTCTAATCCATGCTAAACCCATAAACACAGAGGCCTGGGTTATTAAAGGCACATGGTGGTAAACTCTGCATGATTACTGTCTGGTAATCTAGCTGCCCAAAGAGCTCTAAAATGGAATTTAACAAATGAGATTAGCATTCTCATCTGAAGGCTAAATGTCTCATTGCAAACCACAGCAGCCGAGGAAACCTCAAGGTCTCCTAGAGCTGGAGATTGAGAGGAGGGAGACTAAATCCAAAGAATTTACATCTTTAGTGCATCACTTCTCCCCTACTAAGAATTGTCCAACTGCTGTTTCATTTTCTCCATTAAAATTCCAGTTCTGGTCACTCTCTTCTGCCTTCAGCAATAAGCCAGTAATTAATCAAACCCCAAGGAATAGTTTAAAGAAGTCCCTTTATAAACCTGTGTCTGTAGGATAATTATAGGTCTTCTCTGTCCTGCCATTTTTCTGCAGCCCCGTGTACTCACATATGTGCAGGGATAGGAACTTCTCTCAGGAAGAAGCTGGAACAGGTTTCTGAAAGGATTCCAAGATATTCTGCCCTCCCAGACCTCTTCTAGCTGTGTGGCCCTTCTTGAAATTCTGTTTTGTTCCCCTATATTCTTTCTTCCTATCTTTTTGAGTACAGAATGATAACACATTCTCTAAATGTCATAACCTCTTCTGGACTACAAAATTCTAGAGCAAAAATTCAAAGGAAAGAAAGAATTGGTGCTGCCATTGCTATTTTTGTTTGCATTTAAATCAGTTTTACAGTAAGGTATTATCCAAATAGCTTGCATACAAATCTATAAGCCATTAAAAATAGTGAAAATGGGAATAAAGCTTATTTTCAAACAGATAGAATTGAAGTACAACACAAATAAGAGAGAATAAAGTGGTAGCCAAGCATAAAAAATTCTATTTTGTCATTGTAGACTGGATTGACAATTTTTTTTAATTAGCACATATGTGGAGGGTGGGGGACAAACAATAACTTATTTAATCTGAACCCTGAAATGTGGGCTTGGTTGATGAAAGTTACCTACAGACCTATAAGTCAAAGGCCATAAGAATGAATTGACCCATATGGCAGGAAGCAGGCAGGTGGCTCTGATCACATCAGCCCCCACCCACCCCCTGCTCACACATGTATGTGTCAGTGGGTTTTTAGTCTTTCCTTATTTCTTAATCTAATTAGCCTACCTAAGCAGAAAAGCCAAAGCACATTTTATGCAGTAATCCCTAGAGAGCTAAAACAAAAATCTTTTGCTACGATTGATATTTATGTGTTAAAATGGCTACACATAAAAGGGAGATTTCTCCAAGATACCTTGCTCACTTTTCTCTGTAGCTCTTCAGTTTTTCAATCTTTTCACCCCATTTGTCAGAAGAAAATGTTCTGTGGATGTGACATAATAAACTTTGCTCTATCCCTCACGTATTTCTCAAATGCCTACTTAAAGGCCAGATAAAAAAGATGCATGAAGCTGACTGTTGACTGTATCCCAGCACAATCGGCTGAAGAGTAAACATCATGTCTATGGTGGGATTTCTCCAGGACAGCTGCAAAGGCCATACACAACCAGCCGTAGATGATTTACGTGTCAGGTGAAGATGTTGGGACAGTAGGCACAGGGAATCATTAGTGCCTTCATGGCCATGTGTGGAATCACTGTTCCTCCCAGACCAGCTGGAGAATGAATTCTGGCTTTATTTATTGGGAAATGGGTCAATGTCAAAGTCTAAGGGGCCTCCAGATGCATGGGCCAGGGCAAGTGGCAAATGTCTTAATGGACTAAATTGGTAGTTTGATAGAACAATGGAAACTGAATGATTCAGAAAGAAGCAGTACTAAAAGGGAAAACACAGAGGCTTAGAGGAGAGGTCTTGTAGAAGTTCTTGGCCTGAAGAACTGTGTTCTTCAGGGTTCATCTCCAGAAGAGGTCTTAGTGACTTGCCCTCCTGATCTCAGATGTGTGTTTTCTGAGAAAGTGATATTTGGATATATCAGTTCCAACACCTCTGGAAAGATAAGAGTGAAAAGAGGGATGAAGAATCCAGTCGGATCCAGTCAGAGGCAACAGAGGTGTCGCAAGTAAAACAATAATTCTCATCTGTAAAGGAGGAAAATAATGACCACCTCACTGAGATATGCTGAGAATTGGATGACATGACATCCATAAGCACTTGCCATAAAGTTTAGAACACACTTAGGAATAATAAATTAACTTGAGGTGGTGTATATGCTGCATGATATTGACAACTTATATAAAGTAATTAGGTACTGAGACAAAAGTTAAAGGTTCAAAGAAAATTATAGTTCGTTTTATGAGCTCAGCCTCATAGGATCATCCCCACATTCATTAACATGATGGAGGAAGAGGCTAATAAAATTTTTTTCCTGGAACAATAACAGACCCTGGTAGTTAAGGACTTATTTCTCAGAATCTATTCACAGTGTATTATTTTATTTTGTTGATTTCAAAAGAAAAAAGTCATAGTTTTGCAATAAGGCACTTTAATAATTAAAATATCATAACTGTCATGGGTAAATTTAGTGAAAGAGAATATACTAATGTTTCTAAAATTTGGCTACATATTACTATCACCTGGGGACCTCTTAAAAATATCAATGTCCAGGCCTCACCCCAAATCAATCAAATCAAAATGTTTGGGGTGGGACCCAGACAGTAGGAGTTTTAAAAGCTCTGCAGGAGATGCCAACACAGATCTTAAGTGGAGAACCTCTATACTAAGGTGAGAAAATAGAAAACATTTTCACCAAATGCTATATAGGCTGTGGGAAATATTAGAAATCAATGAGAAATGCAAGTAATTTCCAAAAAAGTAACTTGATTTTGATTTTCAAACTTTAGATGGCTCTGAAAACAGTAGGACAAGCCTTAGAAAAGCTCTCATAAATGGAAAGCATCACTGTCACGTGATAGTATGGATAATCTGTAAGCATCTGTGCTGGACCTATTGTAATGGTAAAATGCAAGGCTGAAATGTAATTAAAGTTGCTACAAAACGCAAGGATGACTCCAATTCAGTAATTTAGAGTTTCATTTCTGTCTGAAAATCAAATCTACCTAAATGTTCATAATGGCAATCTTTCCCCTTCACTTAAATCAGGGTTTCTCAACTCCAACACTATGGGCATCTGGGGCTGGATAACTCTTCCTAGTTGGGAGCTGTCCTGTGCATTGTAGGATATTCAGAAGCATCTTTGGCTTCTACCAATTAGATGTCAGCATCACCACCCCCACCCCACCCCACCCCCAGTTCTGACAGCCAGAAATGTCTCCAGACATTACCTTCTGTCCCCTGGGGACAGAATTACACCAGTTAAGAACCACTGTGTTAAATGGACTACCACACACATGCAACTTCAATCAATATTTGCCTTGGGCTTCCCTGGTGGCGCAGTGGTTGAGAGTCCGCCTGCCGATGCAGGGGACGCGGGTCAGTGCCCTGGTCCGGGAGGATCCCGCATGCCGCGGAGCGGCTGCGCCCGTGAGCCATGGCCGCTGGGCCTGTGCGTCCGGAGCCTGTGCTCCGCAACGGGAGAAGCCACAACAGTGAGAGGCCCGCGTACCGCAAAGAAAAAAGAAAAAAAAAAAATTTGCCTTCATTGTTTCCATTTAAAAACATTTCCTGGACTCAAAATGAGAAATAGGGAAACAAAGACTGATTTCAATTTAAACATTGTCTGCCTCAAGAAAAAATATATATATACAGAAATTTTAAGAAAATGTTAGAATCGAGGATGGAGTCAAGGTGGCATACTAGGAGGAAGTGGAATTCGCGTCTCATCACAACTAGGGCACCCACCAGGCACTGGGGGGGGACCACGGACACCTAAGGGGATGGGAGGAACCCCCAGGGACCAGGTAGGTTGTGGGATGTGAGGGGAGTGAAGGGGGAGGAGAAGTGGAGGTGGGACAGGAATGGCGCCCCTGAGGGGTGGCTGGAGGAGGGGGAGGGATCCCAAGCCCGAAGGGGGAAATTGGGGAACCTTTGGGAGGGCAGAGGATCAAAAGGGAGCATGGCCAGGTTTCCCCTGCTCACTTGGGCCCCCGGGAACCTGCTGAGATCTCCGGCCTGATCCTCTGCCCACCAAGTCCCGCTCCAGCCACACAGGTCCTGAGGAAGTGGGAGGGAAGGAAGGGGGAGCAAAAGTAAAGGCCGGACCTACAGGACCAGCACCCCTGAGGGGAGGGAAGGGGAGGGGTTCCTACACCCAGTGAGACCCACCCACGGTTAGGGGTCCGGCGGTGACGGGGGAGACCCTGGGGGAGATGGTGGGGGGAAGGGTGTGAAGGAAGGGAAGGGAACGGGGCCAGTGCTTTCCCTGTCCACTTAGGCACCGGAGAGCCTGTTGGGCTCCCAGGCCTAATCCTCTGCCCTCGGAGCCTCTCTCCTGATGCGCAGAGCCCAAGCTCCACCCCTACACCCCCACCCAGGTCCCCACCTCTATACTCTGAGACCCCCTCTGAGACCCCTCCAACCAGGCTGGACCTAAACCCCACCCACACACCCTCACCAGGTTCCTACCTCCAAACTCTGGAACTCCACACTCCAGAGGCCCTCCTTTCCACGTGCTGCCTCTCCCTTTCTGCGGGAGTCCCAAGCAGAGGCGCCGCCCCAGCCTTCAATGTCACACCGCCTAGGTCCCTCCCCACCCTAAACCCTGCCCTTGTCTAAGTTCCACCCCTGCCTAAACTCTGCCCCCATAGCCAAGGCATTTTTCTTTTTTTTTTCCTCTTTTAGATTGGGGTGCTGTTTTACCTTGTTAATTCAATGTTGTTGATTCTTTTATATTTTAATTTTTCCTAATAAATCTTTTATTTTTCTAATTTTATTTTATTCTTTATACTTTGTTATTGTTCTCTCTTTGGCTTGTTCCCCCCACACCCCCACTATTTTTTTTCTTTTTTCTGTTGTGGTTTTATTTTACCAAGTTGCAGTGGTTTCAAATATAGTTTTATTTTTCCTAATATAATTTTTATCTTTCTAATTCTCTTTTGTCTTTTATTCTTTGATATTGTACTGGCCCCTTTTTTCTTTCTTTTGCCGTGCCACGAAGCTTGCAGGATCTTGGTTCCCAGGCCAGAGGTCAGGCCTGAGCTCCTGTGGTGGGAACTCTGAGTCCAAACCACTGGACTAACAGAGAAACTCAGACCCCAGGAATGAATCAGAGTGAGGCCTCCCAGAGGTCCTCATCTCAGTACCAAGACCCAGCTCTATCCTACTGCCTGCAAACTCCAGTACTGGACGTCTCAGGACAAACAACCAGTAACACACAGGAATACAGAACCACCCATCAAAAAAAAAAAAAAGAAACAACAAAAAAATATGTTACAGACAAAGGAGAAAGGTAAAAAACTACAAGACCAAATAAATGAAGACGAAATAGGGAACCTACCTGAAAAAGAATTCAGAGTAATGATAGTAAAGATGATCCAAAATCTCGGAAACAGAATGGAGAAAATACAAGAATCATTTAACAAGGATCTAGAAGAACTAAAGAGCAAACAAACAATGATGAACAACACAATTACTGACATTAAAAATACTCTAAAATGAATCAATAACAGAATAACTGAGGAAGAAAAACGGATAAGTGACCTGGAAGATAAAATGGTGGAAATAACTGCCAGGGAGCAAAATAAAGAAAAACGAATAAAAAGAATTGAGGACAGTCTCAGAGACCTCTGGGACAACATTAAAATCACTAACATTTGAATTATAGGGGTCCCAGAAGACAAAGAGAAAAAAAAAGACTCAGAGAAAACATTTGAAGAGATTATAGTCAAAAACTCCCCTGGGAAGTTGGGAAACATGGGAAAGGAAATAGTCAAGTCCCAGAAGCACAGAGAGCACCATACAGTATAAACCCAGAGGAACGCACCAAGATACATATTATCAAACTATCAAAAATTAAATACAAAGAAAAAATATTAAAAGCAGCAAGGGAAAAGCAAACAAATAACATAAAAGGGAGTCCCCATAATGTCAGCAACTAACTTTTCAGCAGAAACTCTGCAAGCCAGAAGGGAGTGGCAGGACATATTTAAAGGGATGAAAGGGAAAAACCTACAACCAAGATTACTCTACCCAGCAAGGATCTCTTTCAGATTTGATGGAGAACTTAAAACCTTTACAGGCAAGCAAAAGTTAAGAGAATTCAGCACCACCCAACCAGCTTAACAACAAATGCTAAAGGAACTTCTCTAGGCGGGAAACAAAAGAGAAAGAAAAGACCTACAATAACAAACCCAAAACAATTAAGAAAATGGTAATAGGAGCATACATATTGATAATTACCTTAAATGTAAATGGATTAAATCCTCCAACCAAAAGACATAGACTGGCAGAATGGATACAAAAACAAGACCCATACATATGCTGTCTACAAGAGACCCACCTGAGACCTAGGGACACATACAGACTGAAAGTGAGGGGATGGAAAAAGATATTCCATGCAAATGGAAATCAAAAGAAAGCTGGAATAGCAATTTTCATATCAGACAAAATAGACTTTAAAATAAAGACTATTACAAGAGACAAAGAAGGACACTACATAATGATCAAGGGATCAATGCAGGAAGAAGATATAACAATTGTAAACATTTATGCACCCAACATAGGAGCACATCAATGCATAAGGCAAATGCTTACAGCCATAAAAGAGGAAATCGGCAGTAACACAGTAATAGTGGGGGACTTTAATACCCCACTTTCACCAATGGACAGATCACCCTAAATAAAAGAAACACACTTTAAATGATACATTAAACAAAATGGACTTAATTGATATTTATAAGACATTCCATCTAAAAACAGCATAATACACTTTCTTCTCAGGTGCTTATGGAACACTCTCCAGATTGACCATATCATGGGTCACAAATCAAGCCTTGGTAAATTTAAGAAAATTGAAATTGTATCAAGTACCTTTTCTGACCACAACGTTATAAGACTACATATCAATTACAGGGAAAAAATGTAAAAAATACAAACACATGGAGGCTAAGCAATACGCTACTAAATAACCAAGAGATCACTGAAGAAATCAAAGAGGAAATCAAAAAATACCTAGAAACAACTGACAATGAAAACACGATGACCCAAAACCTAGGGGGTGCAACACAGGCAGTTCTAAGAGGGAAGTTTGTAGCAATAAAATCCTACCTCAAGAAACAAGAGAAACATCCCAAATAAGCAACCTAAACTTACACCTAAAGCAATTAGAGAAAGAAAAACAAAAAAAAACCCCAAAGTTAGCAGATGGAAAGAAATCATAAAGATCAGATCAGAAATAAATGAAAAAGAAATGAAGAAAATAGTAGCAAAGATCATAAAACTAATAGCTGGTTCTTTGAGAAGATAAAAAAAAATTGATAAACCATTAGCCAGACTTATCAAGAAAAAATGAGAGAAGACTCAAATCAACAGGATTAGAAACGAAAAAGAATTAACAACTGACACTGCAGAAATACAAAGGATCATGTGAGATTACTACAAGCAAATAAATGCCAATAAAATGGACAACCTGGAAGAAATGGACAAATTCGTAGAAAAGCAAAACCTTCCGAGACTGAACCAGGAAGAAATAGAAAATATCAACCAACCAATCACAAGCACTGAAATTGAGACTGTGGTTAAAAAATCTTCCAGCAAACAAAAGCCCAGGACCAGATAGGCAAATTCTATCAAACATTTAGAGAAAGGCTAACACCTATCCTTCTCAAACTCTTCCAAAATATAACAGAGGGAGGAACTCTCCCAAACTCATTCTACGAGGCCACCATCACCCTGATAACAAAACCAGACAAAGATGTCACAAAGAAACAAAACTACAGGCCAATATCACTAATGAACAGAGATGCAAAAATCCTCAACAAAATACTAGCAAACAGAATCCAACAGCACATTAAAAGGATCATACACTATGATCAAGTGGGGTTTATCTCCGAATGCAAGGATTCTTCAATATATGCAAATCAATCAATGTGATAAACCATATTAACAAATTGAAGGAGAAAAACCATATGATCATTTCAATAGATGCAGAAAAAGCTTCTGACAAAATTCAACACCCATTTATGGTAAAAACTCTCTAGAAAGTAGACATAGAGGGAACCTACCTCAACATAATAAAGGCCACATATGACAAACCCCCTACCAACATCATTCTCAGTGGTGAAAAACTGAAACTATTTCGTCTAAGATCAGGAACAAGACAAGGTTGTCCACTCTCACCAGTATTATTCAACATAGTTTTGGAAGTTTTAGTCACAGCAATCAGAGAAGAAAAAGAAATAAAAGAATCAAATCAGAAAAGAAGAAGTAAAACAGTCACTGTTTGCAGATGACATGATACTATACACAGAGAATCCTAAAGATGCTACCAGAAAACTACTAGAGCTAATCAATGAATTGGGTAAAGTAGCAGGATACAAAATTAATGCACAGAAATCTCTTGCATTCCTATACACTAATGATGAAAAATCTGAAAGAGAAATTAAGGAAACACTCCTATTTACCATTGCAACAAAAAGAATAAAATACCTAGGAATAAGCCTACCTAGGGAGGTAAAAGACCTGTATGCAGAAAACTATAGGATACTAATTAAAGAAATTAAAGATGATACAAACAGATGGAGAGATATACCATGTTCATGGATTGGAAGAATCAACATTATGAAAATGACTATACTACCCAAAGCAATCTGCAGATTCAGTGCAATACCTATCAAACTACCAATGGCATTTTTCAAAGAACTAGAACAAGAAATTTCACAATTTGTATGGAAACACAGAAGACCCCAAATAGCCAAAGCAATCTTGAGAAAGAAAAATGGACCTTGAACAATCAGGCTCCCGGACTTCAGACTATACGACAAACGTACAGTAATCAAGACAGTATGGTACTGGCACAAAAACAGAAATATAGATCAATGGAACAGGATAGAAAGCCCAGAGATAAACCCACACACATATGGTCACCATATTTTTGATAAAGGAGGCAAGAGAATACAATGGAGAAAAGACAGCCTCTTCAATAAGTGGTGCTGGGAAAACTGAACAGCTACATGTAAAAGAATGTAATTAGAATACTCCCTAACACCGTACACAAAAATAAACTCAAAATGAATTAAAGACCTAAATGTAAGGCCAGACACTATACAGCTCTTAGAGGAAAACATAGGCAGAACAGTCTATGACATAAATCACAGTAAGATCCTTTTTGGCCCACCTCCTAGAGAAATGGAAATAAAAACAAAAATAAACAAGTGGGACCTAATGAAGCTTAAAAGCTTTTGCACAGCAAAGGAAACCTTAAACAACACGAAAAGCCAACCCTCAGAGTGGGAGAAAATATTTGCAAACAAGGCAACTGACAAAGGATTAATCTCCAAAATATACAAGCAGCTCATGCAGCTCAGTATCAAAAAAACAAACAACCCAATCCAAAAATGGGCAGAAGACCTACATAGACATTTCTCCAAAGATATACAGATTGCCAACAAACACATGAAAAGGTTCTCAACATCACTAATCATTAGAGAAATGCAAATCAAAACTACAATGAGGTATCACCTCATACCAGTCAGAATGGCCATCATCAAAAAATCTACAAACAATTAAAGCTGGAGAGGGTGTGGAGAAAAGGGAACCCTCTTGCACTGTTGGTGGGAATGTAAATGGATACAGCCACTATTGAGAACTGTATGGAGTTCTCAAAAACTAAAAAACTAAAATAGAACTACCATACGACCCAGCAATCCCACTACTGGGCATATACCCTGAGAAAACCGTAATTTCAAAAAGAGACATGTACCACAATGTTCATTGCAGTTCTATTTACAATAGCCAGGACATGGAAGCAACCTAAGTGTCCATTGACAGACCAACGGATAAAGAAGATGTGACAGATATATACAATGGAATATTACTCAGCCATAAAAAGAAATGAAATTGAGTTATTTGCATTGAGGTGGATGGACCTAGAGTCTGTTTTACAGAGTGAAGTAAGTCAGAAAGAGAAATATAAATACCGTATGTTAACACATGTATATGGAATCTAAAAAAATAAAATAAAATAGTTCTAATGAACCTACGGGCAGGACAGGAATAAAGACACAGACGTAGAGAATGGAGTTGAGGATACAGGGAGGGGGAAGTGTAAGCTGGGATGAAGTGAGAAAGTAGCATTGACATATATACACTACTAAATGTAAAATAGATAGCTAGTGGGAAATAGCTACATGGCACAGAGAGATTATCTTGGTGCTTTTCAACCATCTAGATGGGTGGAATAATGAGAGTGGGAGGGAGACACAAGAGGGAGGGGATATGGGGATATACATATGCATATAGCTGATTCACTTTGTTATACAGCAGAAACTAACACAACACTGTAAAGCAATTATACTCCAATAAAGATGTTAAAAATAAAAAATGTTAGAACCAAGCTGTTCTATGGAATAAGACTGCAGACTACATAAAATTCTTGGCATTGAATCTCTTTGAAAGAACCAGTATGGGTTGCAGGAGAAAGAAAAATGGCTTGGTATGTGGTCTAGATCTGAATGGTTAGAGCAGAAACTAAAGGAGGCACTTCAGTCAGTTCAGGTAACCTCAGACTAGCCACATGGCTCTTTAATCCTGAAGGTATTCAGATGCATATCTTACAATGCAGAAATATTATCATCTTTTCAATTCCGTAATTATGTCAAACTTTAGTTATATCTGCATGGATTATTGTACTCATGTCAATAAACACACAGTGAAACATCTATTAAGTGCCAAGAATCATATTGCTAGGAATGCCAACATGAATACAAAATATTTCTGAACTTGAAAGACTTCCCATTCTATCAGAGTAAGACCATAATTTAGACTTAAAATCTCTACCGTTGTGTAATTTTAAAAGCATTATTAGGTTAAATCAAATTTAAATTGTTAGGTAAAAATTATTTAAAAGACCTGAGAATTTAATCAATCTTGTGGAAACTAGATTTAATGATACTTATCTGGGAGAGGAGTTTGGGCTCTGAGGGAAGGGCTAGCCTTTGCTGATCACCTATTTGCTGTATTCCAAACAACAATTCATTTTGTTTCATGATAATATTGTGAAGTGATGTGATTAATTATCTCTGTTTCAAGGAACAGAACACTGAGACAGAGAAAATGAAGTAGCTGACTTAAGATCACTCAGGATTCCAACCTATATCTTTCTGAGTTAAAACCCATGATTTGTTTTTTAAAAAGAGTTTTATTTGGAAGTAATTGCAAATATACAGAAGGTGGCAAAAAAAAAAAGCACATAGAATACCCATGTACCCTGTACCCAGACTCACCTCTTGTTAACAGTTTGTCCCATTTGCTTTGCTATGTGCTCTTTCTCTCTCTCTGTTTATATAATAAACATATAAATATATATAAAGAAATATTAATAACATATAAGTATTAATGATAAATATTATATGTATTATGTTTATGTTATATATTAATATATTATATATTTATATATTAAAATTAATATAATTATATATAATTTTTCCTGAACCATTTAAGAGTAAAATGCATACGTAATGGCCATTTATTCTAAATTTCTCAGTATGTCTTTTCTAAGAATAAGGACATCCTCTTACAATAACCACAGTACAGATATCTACTTCAGTAAATTATAACATTAATACAAAGCTTTATATAATTTTACAACCATATTCCAATATTTTCAATTGACCCAATAATATTCTTTATAGTAAAATTTCTACCTAGTTTAGAATCAGGTATGCATTTAGTTGGCACGCCTATTTCTTCTCCTTTGATCTAGAACATTTCCACAACCTTCCTTTGTTTTTCGTGACATTGGCATTTTTGAAGAATATATCCTCTCCCCTCCCCTTTCTTAGAATGTTCCTCATTTGGGGTTTGTCTGAGGTTTCTTCATGATTAGACTCAGATGCATTACCAGTTGCAATGCTGTAATAGTGAAAGGTATCCTTCCCAGGGCATTACATGGGAGGCACACGGGGACCTTTGGCTTTTTTGCCGATGCTAATTTTGACAAAATTGTCAAAGTGTCATCCCATTTCTCCACCGTATAGTTAATGTTTTTCCTCTTGAATTACTGAACAATCCTTGGAAAGACACCTCATGACGATGCAAATATCCTACACCTCTTCAAAATTTCTCTCTAGATTTAGTGTACATTGATCCTTTCCTGATCCAACTCCAGCACTTCTCCATATCTGCCAGTTGGCCTTTCACTTTCTACAGTAAGGAAAGCCCTCCCTTCTCTCTCAGTTACTTATCTATTTACTATTGGTTTAGAATCATGAATGCTTACTTTTTAGAAATGATCTACAATTCGTTACTGTCGTTAATTATTTGGGGGCACAAATTGCTCTATATTTGGCCAGTGGGGGGATTTTTCAAGCTGGCCCAAAGTCTCTCTTTGTGAGATGCTCCATGACTTTTTTGAGCACATCTTAATTTTCTTGGCATAACAAGCTGTTGCAGCCTCATCTTGTACCCATCTTGCCCCAATCTAGAAGTCTTGTTTCCTTTGAGTGGGAGATGTATGCTATTAGAGAACAAGATGTGGGGTGGTGGGTATACTCATTGCTGCTGAGGTGTTGTTCCTTCTAGACCTGGCTGCTATCTAGAGCTATGCATATATATATATATTCATACATCTAATTATACATACGTAACTATACATTAAATTAAGCACCTATATGTATGTCACATAAACACATATATATACATATGCACACATTTTAGAAATCATGAGCCCATACCAATACCTTCAATTCCATGCAACCCCCCATAAGATTCTTTTTTACCTTCCCCTATTTCTGATTTAAATGCCTCTTCCCCCATAGTGAGAACTCTGGCTCCCCAAAATATCAACATATTTACTTATTTGCTGAATCCTATAATACATTTTATAGTTTCAGAGTTGCTATGCCCATACCATTTAAAAAAAAAAAAAAACCACTATTGAAAAAGTGTTCAGGATTTGTTTGCAGTTTTTCCCACCAACACACCACTAAAGATTGAAATATATTCATGAACTATTTGGACTAGATTATTTTTCCTTTTCCTTTCAGTTTGCTTAAGATTTATTTGAAGTAAAGTTGTGTTCATTTCATTTTTCGTTCAGTTTTAATTTATATTTTTTTCCAAAAAGAGAAAAATGAAAACTAATATAAAATTACTTTACTATAAATAACCTTTTGCAGTGTAAATAAATATATTGTTTTTTATAAGACCATTGGGTCTCATCTGTTTAAATATAACAAAAGAAAATTACCTCTCATATTGTAAATATACATTTTGGTTTTAGAAATGAGAAGTGACTTTCATTCTTGCCATTGAGTGTTTCAACTACATAGATCAGGATGATATTTAACTGACTAAATATTCAATTAAACAGGGTCTTCTGAGGCCCCCTCTCTCTGAGTGGAAGTATTCTACACAAACTGCACTTTTCAACCAGGACACATGGGGGTCTGACACATGGGGATTGTATGCTAACAGGCTCAGTGTCTCATTGGCCCCATAGGTTCTTCTGATTCAGAATCTACTAATATTAACAGGGCAAAATTAATTAAACTGATGGCACATTATAAGTGCCGCTGTTGTGTTTCTGGGTCTTTCTGGGGTGTCAAATTATGTGGTATATTGTAATAAGTTGCAGATTTGGCATTTGAGAGTCTTGGATTAAATTTTTATCTCTAGGTCTTTAGGAAATACCTATTTCCTAATCTATATAATTAGGGTTATTGTAAATATAAAATATGTGTCTTTCTCTTACATTCTTATAATTGTATATATATATATATATATATATATATATATATATATATTAAACATTCATTGGTGCTATCTTCTTTCTTCTCATCATCTTTACAATAATCTTAATCTCTCTTGGCTACATTTCTAGACCAAAACAAACAAACAAACAAAACAAAACAAAAACATAATCACATGCTTTTAGGCCAAACCTTGTTAAACCTATCTCCATTTACAAATTATTACCTTTGTTGTATCCCAGATTTCTACAATATGGACAAACCTTACATTAACACTACAACATTTAATTTCTAGAAACCACATAATTAAGACTAAGGAAATCTCACCTAGTTTCCTCCTTGGGACTCCCAAGTCCCATGATGATTAGTTGTGGGGACGTCATTTTTTTTTTTTTCAGGGCCAGTTGTGGGAAGGATGTGACCTATTCCCCAGATGCTAAGATTAATACAACACTTCTCAAAAAATGGAGTTCTTTTCTCGCTAGCACTCACCTGATTAACCCTTACTTAGTCTGCTGATACTGGGGCAGACCTGACAGGCAGCGCAATCCCATCTCTCGGAGGTCACACAGAAAGCAGGGTCACACACAGTGGAGACCTCAGATGCAAAGCAGAAGCACCTACACACCACCAACTCAGACTGAGCACTGCACATTCACGGCTGACCATCTGCAGCTAACTCAGAGCTTAAATAACAAACAAACTCCAGTACAGTTAGCCCCTCAGCCACATCCGGAGACTTGGCTTTCCTAACACGGGACAGAGAGAGTTTGGGGTCTTTGAGGTTTAAAAGACCCACTCCACATCTACCCCATTCTTCCTCTTCAGGAGCCTTCCTGAACTCCATGTTAGATGAGGTTCTCTGCTTAGCAGTAAAACTTTTTTTTTTTCTACTCAGTGTTCAATCTTTGGTTTCTCTAGTCTTTATTTTTCTTTAATACACATCTATATACTAAAGGCTGCTCACTGTGAATACCATGATTCTTTTGGCCTGAAGGTTTTTTCTTGGCCATGGGACTAGCTGAAAGTGCCAAAGGATTGATATTCACAAATGTGCCCTAGACTAATAATGGACAAGATGTTAGTGATAAAAACCTGAACTTCTACCTCCTTCTAACTCTCAGGTATCATCTATACTGTCTCTCAGATCTTGCCAATAGGGTCGAGCTCCACTTGCCCTCCGTGGTCACTGGCTTCCTCATGCAAACTCTGTTGTTTTTTCTCTCTCTCCCATGCCCATGTCTACTCTCCTACTGATGTTTTGTCACACTGGTATCACTTCTAAATCAATTACTTGGATTCAAAATCTTACCTCAGAGTCTGCTTCGAGGGGAACCCAAACCAAGACAACTGTCTTTTCATGGGCTTTTCTAAAGGATGAGATTAAAAAGAAGTTTAATCCTCACTAACACTTCTGGTTCTAGCTTCCAATCTCTGTGACAACTGAGGACAAAAATTTTAAAGTATATTCTAAGAATAATAATCTTTAGACATTGGGAAATCTAATTCCAGATATAAGAAAGGAAAATCATTCTAAATCGTCAGAAGCACCCAATATAACTGATTTTTCAATATCTGCATTTGGGAAGACCTTCAGGAAAGATGAGAAGGTATTTTCTCTACAGCTACATGAGTAAAAGGGCTCCACAATTTTGTCAATCTTGAAGGTACTGTGTCCCAAAGGTAAATCCCAATCTCCATTTCCAGAGGCAGACAATTGCTGCAGCTTTTAAATAGTAGTCCTGCAGCATCTTACTTTCCTTTTAGCATTATTGTTTAAAACATGTTTACAGACAGGAATGAAAACATACCCATCTTTGTTCGCCTAGCATCTTGAAGGCTCTGGAACGTTCCAGAAATATTTGTTAAGCTTGATCAAGTTGAGTTGAAATGCCTTCTCTGGAAAGCCTGTAGATACAATTTGCTACACGAACCAGTGAAACTCTGGGGTCCTTATGGTAAAATAACAGTTGAGTTTTGTTCAACTAATTTTGCAGTCAGTCAAAAGTTAATGAATATATAGAGTTCAGATGTAAGATATACTAGATTTAAAATCAATTATAAAGGTTAATAATGCAATTGAGCAGTGCAGTGATTTGTGAAACAATGTAAGTAAGGATTGCATATAGTTTCAAAAATCAGATTCTGCAGGTATGCAAAGATGAGTTTTACCAGGTCTCATTTTAGTTGAATTAGTTGGTTAGTAGAGTAAATATGTAGTGTTGACAGTGACTTCAGTAAGTGGAAATGTGGTAATGTGTACCTAGAAAAATGGTACAGATGAACCGGTGTGCAGGACAGAAGTTGAGACACAGATGTGGAGAACAAACGTGTGGACACCAAGCGGGAAAAGTGGCAGGCGGTGGTGGTGGTGGTGGGATGAATTGGGAGATTGGGATTGACATGTATACACTGATGTGTATGAAATGGATGACTAATAAAAACCTGCTGCATAAAAAAAAATAAAATAAAATTCAACCATTCAAAATAAATAAATAAATAACCTTTTGAAAATACGTAATGAATCCTAGACAATATTTCAGATAAGTAGTGATTACGTAAGCTATTGAAATTTTTAGACAGACGCATTTGTCTGCCTGGCCTTGGTTTTCAACCTTTAATAAAATCAGAAAATCCCCTTACTGTAAAAATTAATACTATTTTCTAGTTGTTTTCTGTCTAGTTGAGGAACTATAGGAGTTATTCTAATTCAATTAAAAAAAAAAGAATTTTGCATAAGTATGCAATTAATGTACATTTGCAAATCATTATTAAGTATATCATTGCTTTATTTATAAAACCTAAGTGAACTTGTTATAAACTATAATACAGAATATATGGATAGATATATACACAGATCACACTAGTCTATTTAGGGGAAAGAATTCTTGTAGTGATAGGTTAAGTGTCTGAATATATTGTAAATATTACTGATAATGAGGTTTCTAGTTCTATGGCGTACTAATGTGTGACACAACCATGCCATTTAAAACCATAAGTGCATTTTACCTAATTATATCTAAGTTTTGCTTTAGCTAATCTCCCAGAAACACACACTTTGTTTGTTATACCCAGACTTTCATGATGTTTATATACTTTAACTCCATTATTTTCCCTGGTTTATTAATTTTCTCAGAAGAATGCCTGGGTGGATAGCCACAATTTATCGATCTGTTACTATGGCTGTGATCTGGAATATTTCATTTCACTTGACATTACACATGTTATTAATGTTTATAAATACTTTTAAGAATATGTGGAAATTATAGACAGGTTATGTTCCCATGAATGTATAAGAGCTACCTAGGTATGACTCTAACTCAGCCCTTTAAAAAGACTCATCATCTCAGATATTATCAATAGTATATTCAAAGAATAGCCAGCCTTTAAGAAAATAAGTATGAAGGAGAGGATATTATTTCTTGGAAAACATGCATCAGGATCAATTTGGAGGGAATTCATAGGAAACGTGCCAACGTTTAAATGTTAAACTGTTAAAATGAAACATATTTTAACTGCACTTCTGTAAAGAACAGAATAGACTTTCTAACAGAAAAGATCGTGAATCAGTGGTAAATTATTAGGAAAGATAAGAAATATAGGTGTTGAAATGAAAATATGTTCATATGCAAGGTTACTTGTTTGTTAGGAAGTTGGGAAAGGGAGACAGCACATTTTAAGGACATTGGGAGCTGTGCTGTTGATAAAGACATGGAAAGGCAAGTGTCTCTCCCTTTGCCTCTGCTCCCCGGACACTGTCCACACTGGTCTTGTGCAGCTCTCATCATTATTGTTTGCTCTGGAAGAGTCCTCTCTCTAGCCTGGGAGCCCCTGGGGACCTGCATTTGGGTCCTGGCACACAGGCTGTGCTCAGACTCTCTTGACTGCTTTGAGCTGGGTTGCAGCGACTTCTCCCAGGACTTGGAAAATTTAGCTTTCAGAATTCTCGATGTGTTCTCTAATATTAGGCTATCACCTAATGGATGCACACTGTTGTCCTATTAGTGAAAGAAAAAACTCACTGAAATGAAGTTTGAACACAAAATAGCCACAATTCTATATTTGCAAACCACAATGTACTAAAATTCACTAACAACATTGCCTAAAAGTCTGTTTTTTCCTTTTAATTTCAGTCTAATACACAAACCTACTTCCTGCTAGGCTGTTTTCTTTTCATTCCTTTGAGGTGCTTTCAGTGGAACAAATGGGTCAAGAGTTGAGAAGGAAGAAGGAAATGTATTACCATATATTGAGCCTGCATGATGGTTTCTATGGACAATATAAAACAGCTTTTCTCCAGTAAGCATATTTGGTTCCACCTCTGTGTTTATGCCATCTAAATGGGCCAGAGGCACAAGAATAACTCTTACTTGGTTCCTATTAGAAAGATCTCATTGTTTATTAACCAACAAAAACAACAACAATCTTGTTTTTATTCCCATATCACTTTCATTTTTCTAATTGCCATTTTCTAGAATTTTTAATTCCATATTTTTCATTACTTATTCAAGAACATGCAAGTAAAGCACTTCTTATAATGGCTATAGCCGTCCTGCAATCCCGCTCTCTTTCAAAAGGAGGAAATACAGATTTCCATTATGTGTTTGATTTCTTGACCTCTATTTTAAAGTCACAGCATAGAATGAATATGAGTTAATAATGATTTTAATTATTATCCCAGTTTCTCTCTTCAAGAGAGTTTAAGTGGAGGAAAGTTAGGAAAGTTGATGCATCCGATAGATATTTTTGTCCTCTGATGCCATTTGGACTTACCATTGGATAATTTAGCACCAGTGATTTCCTGTGAAAAATACTTTTCTGCGTTTTGACTAGATTTCCCATTCTCAATACTGAAAAACCACATCAATTATTCTGTGAGTGAAAGGGGGGTTTATATTTTAGAACATCAAATTTGTTTTGAAGATACAGTAAAGAGAATGAAGTACATTGTTAAGTGTTCTTTCTTTGATATGTTCGAAGTGTAAATTGTTGACATGTGGAGAGAAGAGATGCCACATTGCAGATCATTCTTGTTGGATGAAGCACACACTGAAGTATCACTTTCTAACAATTAAGAAATTAACACTAACAATTATGTCATTTCTTTTCTAGAGTTCACAGCATGATTAGTTTATGCCTAATTAAGGGCCTAAATCAGCAAAGAATGTCTGGCTTCAGCCTGAGGGTGGATTTCTGTAGGCTACTTTCTAAGATTTCTCAACTTAAATTAGAATGTAATTCAATTTTAAGTGATGATCGGAAAGGACTCTTTACTATTTCACAATTTTCTTATTTCAAACAAATCTTTGATTTTCATCTCCTATCTTTTTCCATGTTGTCCTTTTAACTTGTTGAGAGAGAGAAAGAAAAAGATTACACCAAGCTGAAGAAATGTTCTTTTAAGTTTGCATAGTCTTTCTTTTCTTTTTCAGTAGGCCATCATTCTCTATAGTTTCAAATTCCTCAGAAAATCTTTTAAAACTGAAATCTCCAACTCAGGACCAAAAGCCAAACATCTTCCCCCAATAAAGGGAAAGTGGACATTGAATGTGATATATTCAAAGTGTTTTATTGATTCCTTAATTGAATGAGTTTTTTCCAAACACCTTATTAAATAGCAATATAAGGAAACGACTGGAGGAGATAAGATTACCAGAAAAACAAATGAAATTAAGAAAAATAAATGAAACCAATAAATGACATATATATGCACACTTATATATGCGTGTGAGTGTATGTTTATGTATGTGCATATACACAAGTATTCACTATATATGTATACACATACTGTATATATACATATATATAAGGCATTTGCACATATACATATGGAATTTAACATGCTTTATATCCTTACAAGCATTATATCATAATATCATCTCTATTTTACAGTTGAGGAAACCGGAGACTGAAGCTTAAAAGTGTTTATTAACTTTCACGCAGTTACACAGCTAGTAAAATGGCTGAGGCACAAAGTGAAAAAATACAGGACAGACTGATATAAAATAAAGGTCAAAAGAGTGCAAATAAAATTCCAAATTTAATGTTGCCTTTATGTTAGTTATGCCCTTTCAAAACTAATTTAACCCTAAAGCAAAGTCTTATTCAAAAATATAAAACAAATGGCTCTTAAATTTTATCAAAAATAAGAAAAAGCTTTTTAATTCAATTTTTATTTTTCTTTAGACTTACTTCGCATGACAAATTTAGAAAATATGACCAAAGGGAAAGCTGTTTTCCCTAAAAGAAAGAAATGAAAAACTCTTATGATATCAATATGGTAAAAGAAAGAGACCAAGAAACCTTGATCTTGTGGACTTATAAACAACAATGCCTGTACATTAGAAACTACGTACAAGACATTTTCCATGTTTAACTAACTAAAACTAGTTTTATCCTCCTCCGATTTCCAAAGTGCAATCAACAACTTCTAAGGAATAAAAACAAAAGAAAATTAGAAAAGAAAACAAAAAAGAAGCAAATTATATTTCTTTAATTAGAAGGCAAACTTGGAAGAAGAAAAATGTCTTTATGTGAACCACATATTCATCCTAGGTAGTCCCCTTCACTTGAAATTTAGTAACTTGGTTTACCAGAGCCTACTTGGGTTAAATGCTTCCCCCACCCACGGGCATACCTAAACAAGAAAACGCTTGTCTTTTTTTCTCTGAGAATGTAGAAAACTAAGATCTGAAGATGTGCTCGCCTCTTGCAGTTGCACATTTTACCTTCTAACTCCTTCTCAAAAACCTTTGAAAAACTGGCTGTTGTTTCTGGAAGAAGGTCACAGAAACACACGAAGATTGATGATAGCCGATGAACTGTTTTACTTTTTCTTAGTGCTTCAAATACATTTATTTTCAGGGGAACATTGTAGAAATTATTTTAATATTTTTTGAAGATTGATATGTTAAAGCACATGAATGTATATGCACATATATCCATGTATATATATTTGTTTATATATACATATTTGTACACACATATGTACACATTGATATGCATATAATCTAAAATATATACATTGTTGGTAGTCAGATTTTGTCATGGGCAATGCTTTGATCCTGGAAGCCCTGAAGAGCCACATGATACACAATAGAAAACATACCCATACAAAGCCATTAACAAATATTCAAATAATTAGAGTAAAAAAAGAGTAGATCTAAGGAAATCGGGGATTTGACCTGAAGCAACTTCTGTACTGTTATATTTTATTTACCTCTTCTTGAAGTGGAATTCTACATGGAGAACATAAAGTCTGGATTCGTTTTTATGGGTGTCACCACCATACATGTAGAAAGTACATGCTGCAAAAACTTACTGCAACATATATTTTATGAGCCTTAAACTATCTCCTGTTGAGGAAGAAATAGGTCCTCCCTTCTAACTTCATGTATGTTATAGATCAACTTAATAGAATACTTATTCTATTATCATTTTTTAAATTATGTGTTTGATAGTGATACTTACAAAAATGCCGATTTCCTGATATTCATTTTAAAGGACTTATTGGGCAATTTCCATTTTATTTGATAACCATAAAATAAATACATCCTTTTATCTGAGGAACAGACTCAAAAAATCAGGTATCAGCTTATTTCATACTTACAAGTTATGTGGTTAGAAAATATTTCTACAATGTTTTGCCATTTTTATATCTTCTTTAGCAACTATCCTATATTTTTAAACCAGTGCAACAAAGCTTATCTTTTTTTCTACACAAGGGCTATAATTTTAAACTTCTTTGTTTTCCTTTTCACAATACCTGTATTTCCATCACGTTTTGAAGAAGGGGGTTGGGGGGAACAATGGTTTATTTACCCATAGCCTTTCACCTATTAAAAAGTCCCATGGAATTGACCCCAGCATTAAGTTGTAGCAAAATTCCAACAGACATTTTTTTAAGTAGGAGTTTTGCAATGCAAATGATCACTAAAACTATTATGTGTGTTTTAACTCAAATATACTACTTTGAATCACAATACTATTGAAAGAAAGGGAAGAAAGAAAGAAGGAAGGGAAACAAAACCTTTATTTGGGGAATAGGGGATTCCTGTAAATAACTGTAAATAAATAGCTTTGTTGGCATTTTTCATGTTATTTTTGTCCTACCTTTTCTCAGTCTGATTTAGAAAGCAGTTTATAATAAGACTTTGACCACTGCACCCAAATAGAAGGCCTTTTAACAACAAGTTTCTACTCTGTACTACTATTCAATATTCATTTGATTTAAGAGCATTATCTAGTGAACACAACTACTTTATAATGGGTGAATCAATGATTTATGTTGGACCAAAATATTCATCAATTAATAATAAAGAACACTGTCCGCTCTTTCAGAAACAAAATGAACAACAAATACACATGCAAACATAAACCATCAAAATCCAGTCCTTCTCATTTTTCTCTGACATTGGGCCACTTCTAAGATATTAAAGAGGAATACTAATCCTTATTGAGGAGTATAATATGTTTGTGAAATACGAACATAGGGGAAATAGTCCCTGGCCTGAGTTACTGATCTGGTTATGCTATTGGAAAAGATGGTTGCCACTTCAAATATTATTCTAAGTAACATTGTAGTTGCCCAAATAAATGGCTCATCACTTTTCTCAAACTACTTACTAATAATTTGCAAAACAACAGGTGATAATAAGAACAGGATACAAAGTTTTCCATGGTCACTGCCATGAATTTGAGGAAATTTGAGGAAATATTGAGGTAAACTCTTTATTTTATGGGCTATATATATCCTTAGGAAAAATGACTGAGAAAAACTAGCTAAAATAGGGAATTTCCTGAACTATGCAATTTACTTAACTACCAGTAAATGAACAACTTCTGTGAAGTGAATCATGCCTACTTCAAGGGCCATGGTCCAGGTCTCCATGCCATACCACAGGTCTGAGAGGGCGCATAAGAGTAACACACACAGTTGCCTGTCTGATTTTGGTCCTGAGGGTGGGAGGAATTGGGGTGAATGCAGATGCAATTGCCTTTACCTGAAAGGTCATAAATTGAAGCTCCGTGAGATCAGGAAACTTTTCTTTTAATATTTGTTGTTTCCCCAGTACCCAGCACAGTATCTAGCACTTGGCTGAGAGACTCAAAGGTATCTGTGGTTATTTATAAGGTCTCCGAATTGAGAATTAAACATCCCAGTACACATTAGACTGTGTGTGCTAAGAGCTCCACTGATGACATAACGGAGCTTTGAGAGGAGAATCTCACAGAGGGTTTTCAGAGCCTCACTAACTACCTCCTAGTTCTGGAATGTATCAATTTGCAATGTCGAACTGATGTCACGGTGCAATGTCTACTATTTAGACATGACTGGATATAAGTGGGTAGGTAATGCAAATAAATGTTGTCTCAAATTATGGGATCAGGCAATCATTTCCAACAGATATTTGTGTCTTTTTCAGAAAGTCCTGAGGTAAAAGCACCTTTAGTTATTGTTAGTGGTGAAAGTAGGCCCATCCAAGAAGAAGTATCAAACTTTGTGTTTGGGGGCAATCTACTTAACTTATCTAAATCTCAATTCCTCTTTAGTAAAATGTGCAAGTACGTAGCTTGTTGGTAGTGTTGTGAGAATTAAATGCATCAATCAGCTTAAGGTCGCATTTGAAAACAATGACTACCACATATTAAGTGTTAGGTATCTATTATCTAGAGTTTGAGACATTAGTCTAGAAGTCTAGAGGCAGCTCAAGACTGGGCACAGAGATTTAAGATTCCGAGATTTAAGAGTCTATAACAGTTGGTGAAGCCATGAGAATAAATGAGTTATGTGAGAAAAACAGTACAATGAGAGAAACACACAGGTCAAGTCTCATCGCTCAGATATATGCACATTCAATAAGGAATAAGAAAGCACATTTAATAAGAGTAATGGATCAAATACTTGCAATGAACTTGGATACGATAGGATTCAAATTACAGTGTTTAATTACCAGCATAACCCTGGCATATTATTTATTCTCTCTGATCCTCACTTTCATAATCTGTAAACTGGGGGTGATATCTAAATGTCAGACTTACTGAGAAGATAAGATTGCATTAAATATTTAAAGCATGTAACAAAATATTAGTTATTGATACACGGTAGTTATTACGTATGTTTAGTAACAGTAGACAAAGAAAGAGCTAGGAAAGAAAAAGAAAGGAAGAAAGAATAAAGAGAGAAAGAAAGAAAGGAAGGAAGGAAGAAAGAGAGAAAGACGGAAAGAGAGAGAGAAAGAGAGAGGGAAAGGGAGGGAGAAAAAGAAAAAATGATACACAGCCAGAAAATTTTAATGTTGAGAAAACCATAGCAGAGTGTTTCAAAAAGGTGGTCAATATTTCTGGGGGGAGGTGGAGGAAAGGGAGGCGAAAAGTAGCCCTAAAGGTGATTTTACTATATCTACATTTACTTTTATTTCCTCTGTTATTTTCATCATAACTCAGAAAACGTGTCTTGAAAGGAAGTTTTCTATATGTTTATATAAACACGTACACACATACATATACACGGGAAAGTAGCATGTGTTTGTGACATTTACTATTGTTTTATTTTTTGTTGTTTGTTTACCAAAGTGATGTTTTTCATTACAAGACAGTAAAAAAGATTACGTGAAATACCATATCCCAGACATAAAAAATTATTATTTTCTATAAAGCCTTCCATATTTCTCCAAACATATAGGTGCTTGTGTTTTTGTATGGCTTCATATGATGCATATTTTGAGTGCAGTATTTTTTGTTTAGCAATATACTGATTGATATATTTTCATTTGTCATTCTAAATGATTAAAGGGGATGTACCATGCTTTCTAAAATAAGTTCTAATTATTGAATAATTAAGTTATTTTCTTTATTTTACTGCTGAAAATAAAATTGCAATGAGGAGCCCAGTGTATAAATCATTTCCATAGAATATGTTTTTGGAAATGAAAAATTTGTATCAAAGCATTTAAAAACCCCTTAAAAATCATAAGTAATCACTTAAATTGAATCAATTTAAAGTGAATCATAAGGAAAATAAACACTGATCAAGTAATGTGTGTCAATATAAAATGCTCCACATTAGGGAAAAAACACTTTGAAGAGTGTCTTTTAATGGGTAGTTGAACACGCAGACTTGACGGAAGACCGACTGATCTCACCGTCTTCAACAGAATTTCAGGACAGCAAGGAAATAGGTGACATAAAGTCTTTTGTTACTTTTGTTTCTAATAGTTTTACCATATTTCTTCTGGGCATAAGTGGAGAAGAAAAAATGTAATTGGCTCCAGGTAATGATACCTGTTCCCTCTTGCCTTACTTACCCTACTGTGAGGTCTGGCTTTGGAGCCAAGTGGAAAGAACTTGAACTGTGAAGGGCGGAAGGAAAGAAATGTGACAGCTGGGCAAACAAGAGGAGAATCCAGTGAGGGCAGGAAAGGAAGCTGTGAGATGGCATTTGGAGTGACTTGCATCTGCTCGAAGTGGGAGAGCAGAATTAAGGCTGCTAAGAGCTCCATTTCTGAAGATTTTCACAGGAGTCTTTGAAAAGCTTAGGCAAGTTCCCTGCCTGACACACTTGGCTCCTTCTTGATTAGAGAGGAACATGTTTACCTGTTTGAGAAGTCTTTCTAGGAATTTCCAATCCCTTAGATATAGCAGCATTATAGTCCCAGGAGACAAAGTAGCTTCTTTGCTGGATGAAAAATATTCTTGAAAGTAGTCGAAATTTTAGTTTAAATAAATTTTATAAATTTTTCTAATTTTTATTTTAATTATGCATATTTACATAAAGGTAAAATGAGAGTACAATGAACATTTAATATTTATTAGATGTACAGTAGGGACAATTTCAGATAGTGGCTGTTCTTTCAGTTGGGTCCCAGCATGATGATGAGGAAGGGCAATAAGGCACAGAACCCCAGTCAACCCATCAGGACACTAGCATGAACGATAGAACAAAAACCTTTGTCATTGAAAGCTACCGGGGGGAAAAACCTAGGTTAGCCTAAACAATGCACATCCCAAGAGTAAACAAGGGGAAGAACCAGGAAATCTACATAAGATGAAGTATAAATGGAATTTAGATGAAGTATTTACAGATGAAAGAGCTTTATCCTCACAAGTAATAAAAAAAGTTAAATCAATGATTGTGTATGTGTAAATCAATGATTGTGTATGTGTATCTATTATATATTTTTTAAAAATAGGAATCAATACAATGCTGGGAAAGGCATTTATCCTTCTAAGGCACTTATCCTTCTAAAGGATAAGGAAAGGCACTTATCCTTCTAAAAAGAAGTCAAGAGCCTTAAAGAGATAATCAGAGCTGCCTTCAAATTTTATACACAAGAATTTCTTCATAGTGATATTTATTACTGTAAGGAAAATACACACACACACACACGTCTTTGTTTCAATATCCCAAGAATAAGAGAATGGTTAATATATATTTTATACTCTCCTATTGTGTTATATAAACATTAAAAGGCTATGTTTGAAGATGAGAAGGTAGAGATGTGGATAAACTTTTGTATAATTTCCCATACTTTGTGAACCTCTCATGAGGAGACCGTGTGTGTGTGTGTGTGTGCGCGCGCGCATGCATGTGTGTCCAACCTGTGGCAGTGGTTTGTGACCCTGTCTGTTAGATGTCACGACAGAATCAGGCAATGAGAGGTAGGGGGAGCACCTTTGGGAGAGGACTTCTACTGTGAATATACCAAGAAAAATGGGTCACTATGCAAGGGGACCCATCCTTGTAAGGCCATCGATCTTCAGTTAAGTTGTAAAGACTCTTATGGAGAAGTTCTCTAAAAATTGTCATTGTAAACATATACTCCTTGGGTTTGGGATTTGGGGGTTGTTTTTGAAAGGACTAAATCTGCCTCAAAATTGAAGGTAGTCTGAAAAGTCAGCCGTGAGGTTAATGGAAATCTCATTTAGATAATGTAGATGTTCATGTAGTGATGACTTAGGGAGAAGAAGGACAGGAAGTGAGTACATACAGATGTTGACGGTGATATCTCTAAGTGGTATGACTTTACTTTTCTTCCTTATTCTTTGTCCTTTTATAGTTTCCAAGTATTCTATAGCAAGCCTACCTTAGTTTATAATCGGAAAATGAAGGCAACTTTTTAAAGGAAGCTTTTTAAAAGCATGCCTATTGAGAACTTTTTCACATGCTCTAAAAGTTGTTACTATTGACCTAGACCCTTATGTTAAACAAATACATATAACGATTTGTCCCATAAATTCTTCTTTGAATTTATATTAGTGAAAAGTTAGACTCTCCTAATGAATGAATTAATAACATTATGATTAAAAAAGATATTTTGTTTCCTTCCTTTCAAATTATTATATTTTTACTTTTGCTGCCGAAAAATTCGGAGCTGAGTTTTATGCTTATTTGCAGCCAATTCTTTTTTTCTGGATTTTCTGTCCATCGCTTATTTGAATCACATTTTAACCTTCATTTACTCTTACTTTGATAGTTGTATCGTACATTTATCATGTTGGAAGCTGCTTCCACCTATTTGAAAGTGTGTATTCCTGCCATGCTCCTCTTTTCATTGTAGTAACTGAGCCCACAGCCCTACAAATGGAACACACCTGCATGCCTGTACATATATTGTTTTCTCTGCTTAAAGTCTACTTTCTTTTATGGCTAGACCAGTAAAATCCTTGTGATTATACAAGGTTCAGACTTATTAGCTCCTCTGGGTATAACAATAATTTATATATTAGTCCCGCAGCAGTTTCTGACTTAAATTGTAATGATTTTTATTCTTTCACCAGGCTTTGAGATTCTTGTGAACTGCTAGAGTTACCTTATTCATCTTCTCAACATCACTGCACACCGCACTGTGGATGCTCAATAAATATTTAAATAAAAAATGTTACAATATAAGACAAATAAATGAAACTAATGAGCTCAATCAACTACTCAAACAATTGCATTCAACTTTGATTTTAGGAATTTATTTGCAATTTCTTTGGGATTGCAGGTAATAATCAAAACCATGTTGCCTTTTTTTGTTTTGTTTTGTTTTTGCGATACGTGGGCCTCTCACTGTTGTGGCCTCTCCCATTGCGGAGCACAGGCTCCGGACGCGCAGGTTCAGCGGCCATGGCTCACGGGCCCAGCCGCTCCGCGGCATGTGGGATCTTCCCCTACAGGGGCACGTGCATCGGCAGGCGGACTCTCAACCACTGCGCCACCAGGGAAGCCCAACCATGTTGCCTTTCATGAAAATCTGTTTTCTATTTCTGTGGTCTGAGAGCCATGTTCTGTTCTATTTATCATTGGTCCATTTGTCAAATGTTTAATGGGCACCTATGTTGCGCCTAGCATTGAGCTAGGAACCAAGGAACCGCGGGGACGGGAATTAACACAGGCTTGGTCAGTGTCCTCACGAGGCATCGTGTTTCACTACTGCAGCAGAGGCAGATATTGAACAATTCATTACAATTTTTCTTTCTTTATTCATGATTATAAAAAGTGCCAGGAGAAAATGCAGTATTCTCTAGGAATTCATAATGGAGGTTGATGGAGTTACATTCCGAATAATGAACGGGAAATTCATTTATAAAGATGATGAAGGTTGGAAGGTTGGAAGGTAGAGGGCTTATGGGGCTATGGGAGTATCAGAAGAGGCCCCAGCTCTCTCAAAGCCTTGAAATAAGTGTTGTCCAAGAGATAAATCGTATATTTTAAGCCCTATGACTATGAAAACATAAATCTAAGACCTGAACTGTATGAAAAGATTAGTTTCATAGTAGAATTCCTCTCCACTGAACACCTTCCAGAGAAAAGATGTTTTTCCATCTATGTGTGCTTAAGATCTTGCACAGTGCTGGGGGCATGATGGATACATAAAAATTTCTCAAATTCCTTCATTAATTATCAATAAGAAATTCTTTTTTCCAAGAGAAAACTAAAATTTTTGAATTTTTTTTTAGGAAAGTGAGGAAGTGTTAAAATAGAACCCTTTAATATAACACTATGATGAACAGTTGGAAATGAACACTCAATAGCAAAGGTCTAACTTGAAAAATGTACAGAAACACAGTTATTTAAGGAATAAAGGAGCAAAATCTTATTAATTACATATGAGGAGAAAACTAAGTTTCAATATAACGTGCATTTCTTTCCCAATACAAAACTTCTTGTTCTGTATGTAGGTTCTATTCAAAGAACTTTAGCATAAATGATCTTCTTTGATAGTTACAGTAATCCCTCCTATAAAGTATTTTCAACTGCTTATAATCTCCTCGTAGAACATGATTTACATTAAATTTGTCACCACTAAGCTAGGAACACTTTATTACATTACAACCTGATTATTTTTGGTGATTTCTATTTTGTCTCCAGTTCTAAAAATAATACCAAACAGTGAGTAACAATACTCATTTGCACAGCATTGTCAATCAATAAACATTTGCTGATTGACTTACTGATCTTGGTTATATTTTATTTCTGCTTGTCATTCTGATCTTATGCATCTCAATTAACATATTTCAAATTTTAAATTCACTTTGACAGGAGTTTTTTTTTTCTCTTTTCCACATCTTTCTACTGGCCTATATAGCCTATTGACAAAGCCGTTTCAAAATACATATTAATATGTACCAAATTAACCAATATTAAAGCATATTGCTAGCCATTTAGATCTATGTGATTTTGCATATTATGCCAATTTTTAAATGCATTAATTATCCAGTGAACCAAAACAATTCTTCAAAATCACTTCAGTCTATCATGTAAATACATAATGCTTATATAAGAACTAATTTTGACAACAGATTATTTATCCATTAACCTGAAAAAGGAGTAACAACTGCAGCTGTTCCTGTCTAATTAAGGAGTCCCATATTCTGGCACTTTTTAATGATAAGGCTTTTGACCCAAAATACTGCCATGGCTTTTTTTGTTGTTTAGTTAGGAAATATTGACATGATGCTTAATATGTTAACTAATAATAACAACAGGCAATCTGCTTTCTACTTCCATGGAAAAAAAATTCTATAGAGAAATAAAAAGCTGCCCCAATGGAAGATAATCTTTGGGGAAAGTAAATTTCTACTGTAACTCAGGAAGAGATCAGATTTAATTGCAACAAATGTAATTTATATACATTTATAATTCTTGTTTAGAAATTGAAAAATGAACAACTGCAAATAAATTTGGGAACTACTCATAACTTCATTAAAAGTTATTTGGTGTTTTGGAAAATTGAGTTTACACTAACAGTCAAGCTCTTTATTCTGAAAATTCTCTTGTAATTAACACTGATGAAACATTCTGCCTCCCCATCAAGGAATTTGTGATCCAACTGCCTTCTGCACTGTAGGTGAGAGTTTTTTTTTAGCAAATTGTTCATATCACCTCACTTTCATATCACTTTATTAGTAATAACAATCATAAAATTAATAATCACTTAACAGGGGAAAAGAGCATAAACCAGACTTCGTATTAGATCTCAGTGTTGTATGCCATGGCATCTTGTGGAAATCATTCAATCGTTCATTAACAGTAGCTAATTTGCAAAGCTTCATCTGAACATCTCCATTACCATTCTAATAACCCTCACACTCTGCATCCCACTTGCTGACCTTCCCTCTGTCATTCAGATTGCATTCAGGGTGACCTTTTCAAGATACAAACACTTCTACATTCAAAATCCACCATCTTCTAAGACCCTCAGGACAAATTCTCAAATTGTTTACCTTTTGCCTTTTGCCTTCTTACTTTTTTTTCTAAAATAGCCTCACTTCTCCCAGTCTTTACCTAGACCAACATGTCAGTTCAAACATCCCTTCCTGTACACCCTGTAACTGCCACTTTTGGGTCCAGGCTCTTGCCTATATCACAAGGCATCCATGTACCTTTTCTTCATTACACTTACCACATTTACCTTTCTGATTTCACTTTTACTTACTAGGAGTGTGAACTTGGACTAGTGTGTGTGTCTTACCCTCAGACCTCAGAAGGGGAACTGCTATAGACTCTCAGCCCCATAATTATACCTGGATGGTACATGCCCCACATTCATTGTCTAATCTAAGGGTCGTGTATTTTCTTACCATAATTAAAATCAATGGACTTTATTCAAATGATAGTAACCTCTAGTCATATGGAGTCCCTCAAAGCCCAATTTGGAACCATGGCAAGGCAAAAATACCAGGAAGCCAAAATCATTGAGTAATAACAAACAAGAGAAAGCAGGAGTTGTTCTACAGAAAGAAGAAAGAAAAAGATGGAATAAGAGAAGCAAAGATAAGAGAGTATGTAGCTGAGGTGAGAGAGAGAAAGAGAGGGAGGGAGATGCAGAGGGACACAGAGAGTGTGTGATTAGCTATCTTGTGACTTTCCAGTTTCCTCTGAGTCCTGGCTCTCTCCTCTGCTTCACTATTCCATGATATTTCTTTGTATCCTTGGGAAAACTCATTTTTTCCTGAGCTAGACTGAATGAGTTCCTGTTCATTTCAACCAACAATTCCTGACTAAGACATTGAATTTCTTAAGTTATCTGACTCTCAGTTGTCTCATTGTTAAGTGGATTTTATAATAAGTCTGCTGCCTGTTTCATAGTTTAACTGTTAAAATAAAATGAAATAATGCATATGAAAGCACATTCATTTATACAATTTTTAATTGATTTGTTCCTATATTCATTCAATAAATATTAATTACATGCCAACTATGGGCCAGATATTGGGCTTATTCAGAGATTCAACAATGAGTTAGTCTCTAAAATACCTTTGAGAAGCTCATCATGTAGTGAAAAGCACTAAACGCAAGTATATACTATTGCGATCTGAAATTATCAGGAATGTTTTGCTTTCCACTTTTTCTGTAGCAAATTATCTAAAACCTCTTATGTCATTTGCTAACTAATCAGTCAAGGACAAGATATGAATTACTTCATTAAAATCTATTACCTCCAAACTGTGAAGCTTATTGTCATTGCTGTCATTGTCGTGTCATTGTCATGGAGTTTTGTATGTTACTTAATGTAAATAAGTAGTTAATTACTCAAAAAGATCAAATTAATCACCAATGCAGGGAGCTGGTTGTAAAAACGTTTTTCCCAACATAAAGCACATATGGCGAATATTACCTTCACTCAGAAACAATATAGACTTAATCCTTTAGAAAGGAGTAGAGTCATGTTCACAGTCTGAGTGTTCTAATATAGCACACAATTCAGTTCTGCTAAAAGTTTGCTACTAACACCCTGGTAGCCTGCAAGATTTTGGTCTACATGATGTGAAAAATCATCCTGGGGTAAACAAAGAACTAGATTCATTCTCTTCTCTCCCATACACACGCGCACACACACACACACACACACACACACACACATATATATATATATATATAATATTTTTTTTCCTCAGAATTTATATCCCTAGGAAAGGTTTTGGGTGCTAGCAATGGTGGGGTAATCATTCTCCCAATCATTCAAGCCCTGTGCTAGGTACCCGGGACAGATATGCTGGCAAACAAAAATGTCATTGCTCCTGCCCTGTTCCTCAAAAGACAAAGAAATAGGTAGTAAATAAGAAATATAAATATATCGTAACAAAGTGTGATAAGAACTGTAAATAGAAACAATAGAGTTCCAGTTGAGAACATTTCTTTGGGGAGGGGTTGGAGTCTATGTGAGAAAAAGCAGATAAGAAAGTGCTGTCATACAGATGTAGAGAACAAACGTATGGACACCAAGGGGGGAAAGTGGCGGGGGGCGGGTGGTGGTGGGATGAACTGGGAGATTGGGATTGACATATATACACTAATATGTATAAGATGGGTAACTAATAAGAACCTGCTGTATAAAAAATAAATAAAATTCAAAAAAAAAAACCAAACCCAAAGTGCTGTCATAGAAAGTAATATTTAAGCTAAGACCTGAAAAATGAGGTTAAGCCAGTATCACAGATTGTGTTCTCTGGAAAGCAGACTTTGACATCCAGAAAGGCAGCATCTTTACAGGGAAGGGAGGGTGCTGGACTGGCACAGGGAGAAGCTGGGCTGATATTGTCTCAGTGGATGCCTCTGCTGTCCCCGCAGAGGCCTTTGAATCTGCAGTGGCCCCACGGAGTTGTCACTTTTGAGAGAAACAGGGAAGATGAATAAGATGTGAGGGAAATGTCCATTGGATTTAGTGACATGGAAGTCATCTAGATGTTCATAAAGAAATGAAAAGTAGCACCACTGAGTAGTGTTAAGGCCCATTTGAGGTTAGAGATCATGAAATGATGTCCATATGTCTTATAGCACTGACCAAACCCATAGAAGATAGAGGTTGAAATATAAAAAGCTGGGATTTTTTTCCAAGCATAACAGAGAAAAATGGGGATAATGGAGGTGAATATATTTTACATGAAATAATCACAATGATGGACTATGGATTATAGGAGTAATGAGGAGACACTTAATGGCAGGAGGAGGCTAAAGAATAGAAAGGAAGAAGTAGAATCAGTTGATTAAGATTCAATGATCAGATCTAAGATTATATAAGTCAGCACTTGCACTTGAACTGAAGAGACTAGAAGGTGGGGTCAGAGAGTCAAGTATTTAGAAGGATGATGTTGTCTCTTGCTGAGGATAAGCCTTGTTTATGCCTGCTGTTTCGGCATATGTTTGGTAAAATAATTGATAGCATATCCTTTCATTCTCAAAGTTTTCCCAATTTGGATGTTATATGACTACTTATGAATATTTAAATACATGAATTATAATGTAGTGTATATTCTGGTGTTGACAGTCCACTGAATGAGACCATGGAGATGTGATGATAATGTGATTGTAGAATCATTGGCAATGAGATGGCAAGGAACTGGGGAGACAAGTTATCATCTGCATGAATGTTGAATCATCAAGAACGATGGGCAATAGGAAGTTGTTCAGACTGCAGTGAATGAGGGCCTTTTATTTTATTTTATTTTTTAATAAATTTATTTATTTATTGCTGCATTGGGTCTTCGTTTCTGCACGGGCTTTCTCTAGTTGCGGCAAGCGGGGGCTACTCTTCGTTGCAGTGCACAGGCTTCTCATTGCGGTGGCTTCTTGTTGTGGAGCATGGGCTCTAGGCGCACGGGCTTCAGTAGTTGTGGCATGCTGGCTCAGAAGTTGTGACTCACAGGCTCTAGAGCACAGGCTCAGTAGTTGTGGCGCTCAGGCTTAGTTGCCCTGCGGCATGTGGGATCTTCCCGGACCAGGGCTTGAACCCATGTCCCCTGCATTGGCAGGCGGATTCTTAACCACTGCACCGCCAGGGAAGTCCTGAATGAGGGCATTTTAAAGAAGGATGTATTTAGTTTGGATTTTTTTAAGAGGGCAGTGAAGACTTATTCCCTGGGGGCTATTCTCCTAAACTTCAATATTGAAAATAAATTTCCAGATGTCCTTTGTGGTCATCATTCAGCTCTATTATTTGGAAGCACCTATTATATCTTATATGATAGAATCACATAGAGAACTTGTTTTCTATATTATCCCATTATTATCACTAGTGGTGATTGGCTTCTTTAAGTTGAATGAACAAATTTACTACTTATTATCCATCCTCATATAAATAATAAGGAGACTAACCTGGAATAAGATTTAAATATATGGTAAATATTGGGAAGCAAAGGAGAAACATCTTGCTCAATAAGGTAGAGGCATTTACTACTTAGCTAGTATCTATATGCTGCCTCACATTTTCCTGCCCCTTTCAGTTAGGTGGAGTTATGTGATCTTTTCTGTGTACAAAAATAATGTGTACCATTTATGAGCCAAGGCATTTAAGAGGAGATGTAAGTCCCATATTCTTTTACCCTGCTATGGTGACCCCGAAGCCAAATGTTGAGATCATGGAGCCAAAGATGGAGGATTCCTGAGTCATCACTTAGAAGCTACCCTGGGAAGCCTTTGGATGTAAAGCAGAGTTTGCATGAGCTCTCCTTTGCTAATTCATTGAGATCTCAGTTAGACAGCATAACCTAGCCTGTTGTGACTCATATAACCAGTGCACAATAGTTTTACATGAAAAGAAAATGATGTAGCAAACAAGAAAAGCGAGTCATCCATCATAAGTAGTTATTTTAAATCTGTGATTACTATGGCATATTTAGAACATTCAAACCAACACTATAAACCATATGAAAGGGAATTTTTTTAAGGAGCTTTGACTAATGAGATCTATCCCTATGTCTTCAACAAGACTTCTCTTTAGAAAGGAACGTCCTTGATACACCCTTCTTTCTAGACAAGGAGAGCTGGTGAACCACACACCTGAAATAGTCCAAGAGGCCTTTTTGAAATACTTAACAGACACACACTCTGACATTTTCCTTCAAAACATTCATTATGCTACATCCTCCTGCCCTTTACCAAATAAATCTCCCTTTGTAAACAGAGAAAAGCCCTGGTTTTAGTCTGAAGGTGATTATGGGAACGATGATTTATTGTTTTCCTGGACCCTGTGTTCCTTGGATAAATTGTGCAATCTTAGCTTCCTAGCACCTCCTGATAGCCTCGTGCCTATTCGAGAAGCTGCTGCTTGGGTGGAAGGCAAATGGTCACAGACTCCTAATGTTTCAAAAGTCCAGAAAATAATGGTCTTCTTAGCTCCAATTCTCACACATTGCTTTTTTGAAGAACGACTACAATGCATACCTGGAGAAGCAAGTAACAGTGGTCAGAGTAGGGGAAGAAGGAAGGCAAGGACAATTTTGCTTTGTGAGACCCCGAAGAGATCCCACTGGGACTTGCCGAAATCATGAATTAGATCTGCATGTCACCTGTCCACTGAGCCCTCTAATAACTGCCCTTCCCAGAAATTGCATGGAGTGGTGGCAGAGCCAGGACAACTGTAGCAGAAACCGGTCAGTGACCCTTTAAGGAGGCCAAATAGCCAATCGAACAGCATCTGGAATCACTTTGCCCTCAGTTAATCACATATCACACTTTGCCCTCAGTTTATCTCTGCTACATGGTATCCTTTCTAATAAATCTAATAAATCTCTTGTTGTAGGGCAAGGAGTGGGGATTGTTACTTTTGTTGTGGCAAACTCTAAAGGGCTAAATAAACGCACATGCTTGGAAAAAGGATAAAAGGTCAGATATCAGGATGGGACCTCCAAGCCCCTCAGGAGCCAGGCGAGAGCAAGAAAAAGAGGCTCATGGTTGGAAAGAGGCTCACACGTGGGCCCTAAATGCACTCAGCACCCGTAAGAATTCAATAAAGCAATTATGATTTGGGTAAAGTCTGTATTCAGTACAATCCTTGCAGCCATCATAAGGCCATGCTATATCTCCTTGGTTCACTTCATTACAGATTTTCAACTCTTATTTTTTCTCAAAAAATGTAATGCCTTCAGGCTTCCCTAGGTCTCTGCTGACATAAGGAAAGATAATTAAGTGACAAATCAATTAGCATTAACCTGTGATTACTAAATGCCTCAGCATTCCACTAAATATATACATTTTATAAAGAATAGTGTGAGTCTCTAACTGCAAGACTTACACAACAGGGTGAGCTGACACTATTCTCTATAAAATCTTAATATTTAAGTGAATATATACATATGTTATGGGATAATATTTTGAGGAAGGGAGGGTTTCCAGTATCCCGCATATGATACTGGTTGGCTGATCACATACTTTTAACAGGAATAATGGCAAACCTGGAATCTACTTTGTTTTCTTTCCAAACTGTACCTTAATTAAATCAACAAGAATACACATTTACTAATACTTCACCCTTCCACAATCTAGAACAGTGCCTGGAACATGACAGTCATTCACCAACTATTTGCTGAATGTCTCTAATATCTAGAAACTACCTTTTGGTAAGTGCAAGCCAGGTTTTGACAGGTACTTTTGTATAGCAATCTTTTTGTTCTTTTCAAACATCCAGTCATAAATTTTAAAGAAAAAAGTAAGTACTTTTCTCCATGTAATAACAGACATATCTATGAGTTTAATAAATCTTACATTCATAATAGAAGAGCTGTTCCTATTCACCAAACTGACCCACTTTCTTATACTAGATTTTGCTATTTTCATCTACCAAATTGCACACTAAAAGGTGACTGACATCAACTGAGCACCAAATATGGTCTATGCATCATTCTGGATGTAACATTTGTTATAGATTTTCATATTCATACATAATGTTGACTAATTACTATTATAACCACATTTTACAGGCAAGAAAACAGACCCATAAAAGTTAAGTAACTTGCTCAAATTCTCATAGCTAGTAATATAAAGAAAATTAGAATTTAGGATTCAGACAATTATTTTCAATTCTAAAGCCTGAAGACTGTCTACGTAGTATAGTGAATAATAAACTCTGCTTTAACATTCGATTATAGTACAAAACTAAATCTTAAATTATATTTATATTCTGATCCATTAAATCATCTTCAATGTATATTTTGACTGAGTATATGCAAACGAAACAAAATTTCATTGTAAAGATAATAGAATGTTTAAATAAATATGCTCAAGTAGCCATGGACCCTCCAGGAATTACAAAAACCCAGAACACCCACTATCAGTTCCTGTCACCACAAACATGCCTGTGTTTTCTCCCCAGCTAGCAAGGTAAATTCCTATCATTGTAACCTGCATCCAACGACAGGCAAAAAGTCTTTTACAGCCAAAATACTAGCAACCATGCATCAGAATAAAGAGGCAAAAAACTTAAAAAACAAACAAAAAACTTAAAAACATTTAAAACCTTTTTTATGTATGAGAACTTAGCATGTTGTCTGAACATGATCAGAACTCAATAAACATTAGCTATTATTAATACTGTGTGCGGAGTTAAGAGGGAGAAAACTCAGGGCGGGGTGCAACAGTACCAAAATATTCCATTAAGTTGTCTGTTTTGTAGCCTTACTTTGAAAAACTAAACCCTGGGAATCAACTTCTTAATAACACCTCTTTTTCTTATATTGGAAAGAAAGCCATTAAATGAAATATGATCAGAGCAAGGCATTCGGCTTCTCTTGCTCTAATAAGTTTGCCATTTTATTACCAATTACTAAGTAGTCTTCCTCTCTTTGTAATCGATATATTTCTAAACTTGGCATTGATCTACTTCACAGATTTGGCAGAAGAACCCATTTATTAATGTCAAACCCAAGAAACAGGCTTCCTATCTTGGCTTTGTGTCTGAATATGAGCACAAGATTGGTAGCATCTTCAATATGATATTTATAATGTTGGAGGTTTGAGGGCCCCAATAATAATAATACTCCTATTCTCCAACTGGACTCAAAGCAAATTGAGAAACAGAGTAAGAAAATAAGGAAGATGGAAAAAAAAAAAAAACCCTTCATTACTGGTAAAGCAGAGATTAGAGAATATGATGTACATGCAGCATCACCAAGCCTCTTGATGCTGTTTGGCTTGTGTCCCCAGCCCTCCCTGATCCCTGAACTGTCCCCCACCCACACTGTCGGCTGTGAAGGGGCCCAGGGTGTAGTGTAGCAGAACAAGTGCTCTGTAGGCAGCTCACTCTCAGAGAAAGGAAAGAGAGGGGGGACCTACCTGCTTTCTCTCTCTGAGTTACCTGTTATATGTAGTAGTTCTCTCCTAGGGAGAGAACTAGCTAGGGAAGGAATGAGGGAGGGGATGGAGAGAGACCAGGAAGTTATGCTAATGTTTCGTCTTTAGGTGTAGGGAACTGTTGGAATTAAATTTATCACTCACTAGGATTTCCCAATTTAACCCCTTGATTAAGCCATTGCCTCATTTAGCCTACTATCTCCCAAGGGGTGCCTATTGCCCTGGGGGATTGAATGGAGAACAACAGGCTATCTGGACAGGCTCCTTGGTACCTTCCTGGGTCCAGGCCAACCCCTACTTTTCTAGGTGTGCTCTTGGGGAACATATAATGGAAAATATAGACTTGCCCCAAAAAGTCATTGAATAGTTATAAACACAACATTAAATCAACTGCAAGACCACTCTGTACACAAAGCTAAAGTGCATTGCCTGCTTTATTTCCAATCCCAAATCATATCTGTTTGCATTTTCCATTATATCTCACTAGAGGTTCTATAATATGAAGTATCATAATATCATAGAGATATTCCAATAATAACATGAATGAACATTGTAATAAAATAATGTCAGGAACAGAAAGAAGCCCCACATTTGAATAAAATACCCCTCTTTTTCATATTCTCAGAGAGATCAAGGTTTTTTTTGTTTTTTTTGTGGGTTTTTTTGCGGTACGCAGGCCTCTCACTGTTGTGGCCTCTCCCATTGCAGAGCACAGGCTTCCGACGCACAGGCCCAGCGGCCATGGCTCACGGGCCCAGCTGCTCCGTGGCACGTGGGATCCTCCCGGACTGGGGCACGAACCTGCGTCCCCTGCATCAGCAGGTGGACTCTCAACCACTGCGCCACCAGGGAAGCCCAGGGAAGCCCCGAGAGATCATGTTTAAAAACCACTTGTAAGACCAAGTTCAAAGATGAAAGGGAACTAATATACAAAATATTTTTCTGTTATGAGTTAAAAGTCCAAGATATTACACACACATACATCCAAACACACCCCACTTTATTATACCTGTTTCAGACATAGAGACACTTAATGCTTAGGTGAAGCTGAAGTTTCTTTGGCCAATTGCACCATCTTCAGTGGGAATAAATGTTCTTCCTTAAAGATTTCAGAAGTTGAATTTACTCAGTGCCAAACCTCTATCTACTCTGTCACACTTTTCAGAAACTCCAATAAATTAATGGAATGTGCAAGATAATCATAGTACTGGCCTCATAGGAAGTCATTCCCCAGCTTACGTAGTGATTATCCAAGAGGCAATTATATTCCTAAAAGACAGTACATATTTTCCCAAAGACTAGCAATGTCTCAGAAGTGTTTGAGCGAAGTAGGACAAAGAAAAACTTTACTGGTTATGGCCTCGGGAGGATGCTAGTCAGTCTTTGCTAATTGCCTGTGAATTTATTTAACCTGGCAAATTCTCTGAGCAAGATGTTAATTTTTGCACAACTGCTCTTCTACTCTCTGGGGAAAATCCCATCTGAGCGTGTTTCCTCTAAGAGTGGTATTTGCAATACTAAAGATATCTTGCAGTGTTTGTAAATCTGAGAGGGTGACCAGTCCTCTTTGAGGTGTCTTTCTTTCTCCACTAGTATACTGAGAAACTTGATTTCCATTTCTTCTTTGTCCTGCCTACCTATGCCTGACACTAACAATTTTACTCTAGGACCTCATCTGTGCTCTGCTTCAACATAGAACTCAGCGTCATTGTGGCATAAAATTAATAAATTTTGTACCATCTACCAATACATAAAGACCTACAGAGAAAAGGGCTCTTTCTACTGTAGATCTTGACATCATGATTTATTGGAGCCCCTGCAGCATGCCTGGGTCTGCAAAGGTTTCTGAAGAGCCTGAGTATGTATGTTAGGAGGCCAGCATCCATGAAGTTCAAGATCGAGCCATAGAAACCAGTCCCCTTAGTGGACATTAGCTCTTTTGCTGAAACCAGTGTAGCTCAATCCAAGCTTCCTGAGTCCCACAATATTCCTCCTACCACTCCCAGGTAAGGGAGAGGTCCATAATCGATGCCCTTCTTCAGGAAAGAAATTATCAGGATCAGGGAAGGATCATTCCCTTCCCCTTCTTTAAAATATATTTATTTAAAAAAAAAAGACTCACAGAAATCACTTTAGTTGTAAATTGGCCAATACGATGTACTCACATATTAAAAACACTTAATCCAGAAATAAAATTAGTTAATAAGCATTATTATCATGAACAATTAAATTTTATTAAAATGCAATGCTATAATTATGTCTAAAACCTAAGTTAAGTTTATTAAGCTAAAACAACTATTTTTTATTTAACTCATTAAGAGAGTTTATTAACTCACTTTTATTTTAACTTGCATATTTGAAATTAATTGTAATAGGCTTTTCTTATAATAGGTTATAATTAATGTTTTAATCCTGCAGCACCCTTAAATGGATATGATCCTACCAATGATTGGTTAGTAATTATCCTGGAGGCTAATGCTACAGTGGGAGGTTTTGTAGATGGCTAAAACCAATAAATGATAAAAAAGCATATGCCTTCTCCTTTTAGTTATAAATGATATGAGAGTCATTTGTACAAAGATACCCATGGTCAGCCGTAACAAAAAAAATTTTCTATACACAAAACATGACAAATGTTTCCCTCATTCTTTGCAACTTCAGTGGAGTAGGTAGGGGTTTGGTTGCTGTATTTACCTTTTATCCAGTTCTGGCCATGCTTATCTAACTTACCTCTTTGAAGCTGAACATTAAGGGTCCTTGAGACTTTGGCTTGGGTACCTATTAATGATTTAAGCACATCTAATTTTTCTTCTTCAGCCAATGCCCCATTTTTTAAAAAAAAAAACTCAAGACCACTTAATCCCACAACCCGAAAATATCATGGAGGAGATAACTAAATGTTTAAGAGTGTGTTATTATTGTTATCATCGTCATTATTGACACTCATTAGGGTTTTTTATCTCCAAAGTGCTTTGTAGGCATGAAGAACCCCCTCCCTCTCACCTCCTGTCCACCTTTCCTCTATGTGTCAAGAACTGTGATGGATCTTTTAACTCCCTATGACCTTTGCATTTTTATAAAGTGCAGTCACTGAAGACGACTACCCTTTTGGGGTCAGTCTTATCTGGTGGTAAGGAGGAACATGTGCCTTAAGGTTCGAAATTAATACGAAATAAAATGCTTTCCAAGTGGAATTCAAGAACTCCTTTGAAACACATCTTGCTTCACTCACCTCTCCAGCTGCCTCCACTACAGACCTTTAAAGTAATGCAAGCGTGCCCACTGCTTCAAGACGCGGGGTCATACGTGAAGCAGTGAGCCACTGTGACTGGGCTCAAGCTTTTTATTGCCAGGAGATAACTGAAAAGCCAGTGTAAGTTTTCAAGATTACAAAGAATTCAACCAAACATTCATCACGGTGTAGAATAGGTTAATACCAGAAAATATTATTTGTGAAGTCAACCTGTTTAAAAGAAATGAGGCATAAAGGTTCATCTGTAGAAGGAATGCCTGCTGTTCTTCATCCCCATCTCCCTCTAAAGGATTATTATTCATAAAGGAGAATTCATTACGAAAGGCCACACAGGAAAGATCAGCCTTGAACATACGGACGCTAATCAACTAACTGGCTGAACATGTAGAAGCCAAAAACAGGCATGGAGATCAAGAAATGCCGAAGAAGCGTTCCCAAAATACATGTAAGATTTTGTTTTTGTTAAGAAAAGTCAGAATTACAGAGTCTCACCTTGGAAGCACTAAAGCAGAGATAACAACCTTGTCAGTAAAGCCTTTTTTTTCTAGGGGACAATTGTGAGGACATTGGAAAAGGAAAGTTCTGATGAGTTTTTTTACGTGGGATGCTTTCACATACATGGTAACTCCAGAATTAGACTGAAAGGGTTCTGCTGTTTACAGGTGTGACGGGTGCTTTTAGTATTTGGAGCCCTAACTAGGATTGTGAGTCCCTGAAGAAAGGATAATTCCCGAGGTCCCATCTGAAGTTATCTGGTTTTGTCGGTTTTTGGCCTGCTTCCCTTAATTCTGAGAGGATCACTCTGCGGTAATGAAAGAATGTGTTTCTCCTTTTTGAAAAAGAAAGATGGGCCTGTGTTTTCTTTTTTAACTGTTTTAATCTGGGATAGGTTTGTCAGTGATGTAAAGTGTTTGCCTTGGGCCAAGAAACAAATATTCAACATTCACATTGCTTGTAAAACTCTTCAGCAATGATTTAATGTTTAGCAAATGGCAGTCCTAAGGAAAGTTAACTTTTGATGAAATATTACAGTGTTTCAAAGAACACTCACAATTATAGATTTTTGTATCCTTTGTTTTGTTTCCAGTGTCTTTTTTTTTTTTAATTTTTCTTCCCAAAGAAAGTATTCAGCCTCCGTTAAAGTCACTTTGATAAAAACCGATTGCAAGTTAATCAGTTCCACATTTCTAATTGTTTTCCCAAAGAAGCAAAGGATTATTAATTTGGTGAAAGTTGTAAATGTTTGGCACTGGAGTTTCCAGGGAATACTCTGGTAAGATTTGTTGGAACCGTGTGTTGTAAACTATGCTCTACACTCTACATTGATAGAATAACAGGATCCAATGTTTTTAAGCCAAATTGCTCTGTAGGGATCAAAGACATGTTACTTACTTATCTTATACTAGGTTTTGGGATCAGAAAGAAAAGTAGCTTGATCCCCAGAAAAGCTGTTATGATGCAAAATGGAGTGCAATAACCCATATTTGAGCCAGGAAAAAGGAGGAACATTGATTTCAGTCAGTTTTATACAATGGAGGATATAGGAACTCTATGATCAGTAGGAAAAAAAAAACAAAACAAAAAAACGATTGTAACACATATTTAACTTGGCAAATATAATTAGAGGTTTATAAGAAAGTTGGAAAGTAGTTTTTATAAAGTATTTTACAAATCACATATATTAGCTTAGTCTTAGATTACAGTCTTTTCCTAAACTTAATCATTTAAGAAAAAAAGGCTTTTGTCTGGCTTAAAGTTTGAATAGATCTAAACTTCTAAAATTATTTCTTGCTTGCATGAAAAAGGTGAAATTTTAAAGAATCAAAAACACTTAATGAAAAACACGATGTGAAAAGAGTCCTTAAGATATTGAGAGGAGTGGAACAACTTAACAAATAAAGTAGCAGAATCTCTTAGTATCTAACTTGAGAGCTTGTATCTATTATCTCTATATATTTGATAAAGACTTACAGAACTTTCCACTGAATTCTCTCAAATAACTCCTTCCCACTCTTCCAATACATGTACTATTGGAGTCATAATTTTCAACCCTAAAATGAGAAATTTACATGGTGTATTTAGAAAATCTAGATAATAATAATAGCCGACATTTATCAGGCAGTCAGTAAGCTGTTGACACTGATTTAAGAACTTGACATTCATAATCTCCTATACACAGAACAGGTCTAAGAAGCAGAATTATAGGGCTTCCCTGGTGGCGCAGTGGTTGAGAGTCCGCCTGCCGATGCAGGGGACGCGGGTTCGTGCCCCGGTCCAGGAAGATCCCACATGCCGCGGAGCGGCTGGGCCCGTGAGCCATGGCCGCTGAGCCTGCGCGTCCGGAGCCTGTGCTCTGCAACGGGAGACGCCACAACAGTGAGAGGCCCGCGTACCGCAAAAAAAAAAACAAAAAACAAGTAGAATTATAATTATCCTCACATTACAGATGCGGCAAATGAGTCACAGAGGGTTTAAATGACTTGCTCAATATCCACCAAGATGTCAGACTTCAGAGTCCGTATTCTTGGCTGTAATCTCCAGTTTTGTGAAACCAGAGGTACCATTTCTTTTACTTGTGTTAATTATGAATCACGTGTGGATCCACACTTCACCTGAACTGTTTCTCTTTTCACTCAGTTTCCTCATTTGCACGTCTGATCTAACTCCCTCATCTACCTTTTCACCTATGATGCATCATTTAATATCTTGGCACTCTCATGCAATACAAAATACTTTCTCAGATCAGATAGTGTATATGAAAATTATATGGAAAAGCACTGTAAAAATGACTCCATTCAAAAGAGGCTCTGATGTTCCGGCTAATGGATTAAAACAGTAACAACAAAAACACACACACACATACACACACACAAAATTTCCTTTAACAAGTAAGAGATTTACTTTTCTTATTCAAAATATGCAACTTTCATAGTTTTCTTTCTCTTTCTTCCTCTTTCTTTCTTTCTTTCTCTCTATCTTCTACCTACTAAATTTATTTGCTACTGCCACATTATCAAAAATAGTCATAATCCAAATTTTTGACCATTTAGAATTGGACTGAGCTGACCTATAGACCAGTTAACTGAAATAATAAAAGGAAATAAGTGATATTAACAGTATTTCACTTAACTGCTCATCATGCTTAAAATAAAACAAATGTTTGTCTAATACACATAACTACACATAAACATAGAGGCAATTATAATTTATAAATAACCAAGGGAGGGAGACTTAAGAGGGAGGGTATATGGGCATATGTGTATACATATAGCTGATTCACTTTTGTTGTACAGAAAAAACTAACACAACATTGTAAAGCAATTATACTCCAATAAAGATATAAACAAAAATTAAATAAAAATAAAAGTAACCAAGTTAAAGTGGATTCCAACAGACCATTACCATATCTTTGTTAACAGAGTTGGAGTTTTAGATTTGAATTTGAAATAAAACCCATTTCTGTTAAAAACTCAGAATCTTAATTCCAACTCTCAATTTGACCCCCTATCATTAGACTGCCTTGGTTGTGTTTCACTCTCCTATGGGTAATTTTCTTTAGTAATTTTCCATTTCTCTTTATGCCCTTAATATACTTAGTAAATCAACTGAACATCTGTTTGTAAATATTGAGGATAGGAACTTCCTCTTTACTTGTTAGACTAGCATCAGGAATGCCTGAATGTTTAATAAAATGTTTGATATGATTGTAAGCATGATAAAATGACAGTGGTAATCTGAGTGTGAGGTTTTAAATCAATAAGTTTACTTTATAAATTTAAAATGGTTTAAAGGCAGAACAGAATCTAAGAAATAAAAGAAAAAACAAAAACATTCTCAGCACTGTCATTTGTGCCTTTCCATTTTAGTAGTTATTTATTTTTGAAGTATTCTGATTATATGTATAGTCCTCTATCTTCTCCCCCAGTTTTTTTTTTTCTTCTTTTTTTTTTAAACTTAACTGATTCCTTCCATGGTTTAAAAATAGAGCACATATTTTGTAAGCCTCCTTCAGATAGGAACCACTTCACCACTGCTGTTTGACCACTGGAACTATCCTTATTCATGTCTTGAGATTTCTAAAACAATATCTGCCCTGCATCCACATTGTTTCCAATAGGCAGCATGTATTTGGGAAGCATTAATGATTTTAAAAGGCCCTGGGTCTTAGAATTTTTCTTCTTAAGATCCTTTGCATTTTTCTTTTGAAAGGGCTTCAATATGGGGACCTGGTAAAGGAGGATTAATGTAGTTTAACAAAGTGAAAAACTAATTGAATCATTAACTCACCATTCAGATTCAAATATCTTCATTCCAGACCGTATTCACTATTTACACTTCTGCTTTGCTCCTCTGCCTGACTCTTTTCTTCTCCTTTATTGGTAAAACTTCTTAGTCTTAGTTCTAACCCTGAAAAGGTCATGTGAAAATGCATATCAAGTATGTCAGAGACGGTCCTGACTGCTGGAGTGAAGGCTCAGAGGGCTTTTGCTCCAGAAGTTTGAAGTCTTACATTTCAATGTTCCTATGAAGACCTTAGAACCCTGTTAATTTACTTAAACTGGCACAAAAACATAACTGGCTATTACTTCTTTTTTTAAAAAAAAAAAAAATCAGTGTTTGATAGTTCTCAGTCACTTTGTAAACCTTACTGAACCATCTCATTCCTCCTTGAAAGAATTTGAATTCAAAGTTACAATTCAATTTCCCTGAAATTTTGCATTTGACAGTAGTTTCTTCACAGAGTAATACTTTGAAGGTTTAATATCACTTTTTAAAAACAGTGTAGACACTACTATATATAAAATAGATAACCCACAAGGACCTACTGTATAGCACAGGGAACTCAACTTAATTTTTGTAATAAACTGCAAGAGAAAAGAATCTGAAAAGGAATATATATATATATATATATACATATATACACATATATATATATCTGAATCACTGTGCTATAACACCAGAAACTAACACGATGTTGTAAATCAAGTATACTTCAATTAAAAATTAATAAATGCATAAATAAATAAAATAAAAACAGTGTAGATTAACTTAAAATGTATATACAGTGTGGACTGGCCATCATTATTTCACACAGAGAGACGAAAGGAGAGAGATAGAGAGAGGGAGGGAGATGTGAAAATTTAGGGTGGGGGAGGGGTGGGCTTGCAGGAGGTTATTTAACAAGCCCACCACTAATGGGATCTTCCCAGTAGTTACTTTCTATATTTCACCTCCCAAATTTTTCTGGACCTTAGGAAAATTTTAACCTTAGATACGAAACTGACAACTAAAAACTGTCACTCGCCATCTGGTTCTATGAGAATGACGTCCTTAGCCACTGCAGTTGCTAACCTTTAACACATCATGAAAGAAAGGACTTCAGGATGGAGATCAGGAATGAGGCACTCTGTGCTCTGGGAAAACTGGCAGAACAGGCCCTCAGATAGTTAGAAATTTTCAGGAGAAATATTTTTATGAACCCAAATTCTTGCATCTTCCCATACTTAGAAAAGCCCTAAAACCATTAACTAAGATATATGCTCTTCACGGCTAGCAGCAACCTTCTACAGAGATGTGTGCTTGATTTCATGTGAATCACATAGACGCTGACCTCCCCACCACCTCTTCAGAGCAGTTGTTCAGAGCTGAGAGGCTATATCCTGGACTATTGTCCTCAGTCCTAAGTCCCCAAATAAAACTGAACACACAGCTCTCATGTCATGTGTGTTTTTTTTAATTGACAAAATCAATGATAATAACACAACCGTCTTAAGTGGCATTGTTGTTGAACCTAAGTTAGTGTGTCTGATGTACAGTGAGGCCCAACAAACCAAAACGTTGGAGTTTAGAGCAGAGAAAGGTTTATGGCAAGGACCAAGCAAGAACCGGGGGCTTGGGCTCAAAAAAACCAAAACCCCCAGTGGTTTTCAGGGAAGAGTTTTTAAAGGCACACTTGCCTTGGGGTGAGGGCTGCAGGTGTGTGACTTTCTTCTGATTGGTTGGTGGTGAGGTAACAGGGAGTCTTGGGCTCAGGAGTCTTGGGTTCAGCCTGAAGTTCTGGTTGGGGCTCTTAGTTCCTGTAGAAGGACACAAAGATACATTGGTCTGTATTTCCCTGGAGGAAGAACTAGGACTCTGCTTTATTGCTGCGCTATTGTTTCTTGACTGCTTTCCCTTTGTTTCTGCATTCCCTCCCTTCCCTAATTAGTAACTGCTTGAATCTGCCCTTCGGAACTCAGGAAAGGTCTAGGAGGCTGAAGCCTTCTTCCTACAAATAAGAAATGGGGACGCAGAGGGCCTTTGGTACCAGGGAGGGCCCACAGGGTCCTGCTTTGTTTCAGTGTGTTGAATATATTACAAAAAGTTATTACATTTCTGTTAGTCGGACCTATTTTAGGTTCAATGGTTTCTAGAAAGACACATACTAAATTTTATTGATGACACAATACAACATTTAGTAGACTAGAAATAATTTATTAACTATGATAACAATTCATGGACTTTTACAAATAAGCAGTTTTCTCCTTGATCACTGGTAGACTCAAGTCCATTATAGTTCATTCATCTTCACAATCGGTAGTTATAAAACAAACATTATGTGCAATCATTCAGATTTGCTTTAATCCCCTAAATGGAACTAGTTAGTCCTGAACTTAGATTTAAAACAAAACTCACTCTCAGCAATGTTTAATTATTTGAAGAAGAAAAAATAACTGCTTTCTTAAATAAGATCATAGCAGATAAAAATTATGCCTTAATTAAATGCAGTTCCATTTGTGGAAGCACCTAATGCAGTGCCTTGCATGTAGTAGGTGCTCATTTGGTGATAATTATAGTTATTAGCAGAATTGGAACTAGACCAAATGCTTCAGGACTCCCAGTTGCTTTTCTCCATATCCCATTTCCCCTTATAAACCCCCAGCACTCTGTCCTCTGCAATTTATCATCCTTCCACTAATCACACTCAAACTGCACTTTCCAAGAGCAGGAGAGAGATGAAAAAATCAGGAAGACTTGAATACCTTAAATCACAGACTTTCTCGAAAAGGGTCTTGTTTCAAATATTTATCATATCAACTATGTTACTGGACTGAACTTTGGGTTCACTCACCCTCTATGCAGCAAAGCCAATTTACTGACACCAGGTTATGGCAAAGGAAAAGTACAGCATTTATTACAAGCACCAAGCAAGGAGTATGGGCAGGTTATGCTCAAAAGAACAAACTCCCCAGATGGTTTTCAGGGAAGCATATTTAAAGGCAACGTTTGGAGGTGAGGGCTGCAGGATTCATGACTTTCTTCTAATTGCTTGGTGGTGAGGAGGTAACAGGGTGGTGTTTCAGGAATCTCAGTCATCAACCTTCTGGTTCCAAACAGTCTGCGGTCTATGTTCTTACGCTCAGCATTGAGTCACTTTCCTCCACCTGGTTGTGTGTGTGTGTGTGTGTGTGTGTGTGTGTGTGTGTGCGTGTGTGGCAGGGGGACCTAGCTACTGAAGAACTACTCAAAGGTATCGGTCAGATTCTGATATATGTACCTTTGAGGAGGAACTAAGTCTCTTTTATCACTGAACTATTGTCGTTTTCTTGTTTGAATTATCTTCCTTTTCTTTCTGCATTCCCTCACTAAGTAAAGCAGCAGTAGAGACATTTATTGTAAATGGAAATAACTACTACAGTAGTTACGTACTCAGTAACTGCATGCTCCTGCTCTTTGTAACTCAGGGAAGGCCTAAGAGACTAAAGACTTTTTCTACAAACAAGAAATGGGGGACACGGAGGAGCTTTTATAACCAGGAGGCTCCCGCAGGGTCCCACTCAGTTTCAACCACAAATAGCGGTTGTTTTTCTTCTTCAACTGACTTATTGCCAGAAGCCAAATTTATACCTGAATATCAGCACCAAAATAACTTGAAAAGTTAAAGTATTCTTGTGTACAATGAAGTGAAGCTCCAAATCAGCCTAATCAGATAGATTTTGACCATCTATTGTCATCACAGATAATGAAATGCATTGCCTTTTTTGCATATGGGAGCCAAGGACAAATGGTCGAGACCTTCAATGGTTCTCCTCTTGATACACCTCAAACCCTATAAGAAGAGAGATAAGAATAAGCTAAAAAACGAGGATAAAATGGGAGTTTTCCCCAGAGTTTTTAAAACACATTATTTTTTTCTCTAAGCCCTCTTTCGTAAGGTAGTATTCTTCACTTAACAAAAACGAACCAAAGAAACTTCGAAATAGTAACAAACCCTCAGAGGAGACATTTTCTGCTTCCTCCACACTGCATTGAGCTGCTCCAAGCACAGAGCTGGCGCTGAAATCATGGACAGAATGCTAGACCGGGAAGGGGCCCCAGAAAAAGGCCCCAGGGCTGTATGTAAAGTTTTACAATTTTCTCCTCTCCACAACCAAGATTACTCCTTCTGAGGGTGGGCGTCTGAGGCATATGTTTCAAACTGGTGCTACATACAGAAAATGAAATAAACGGCTCCCTTTGCCTTTTTCAGGCTTGGTTGCCTGATCTAAACAAAAAGAGGATGCAATTTGGATTTACCTCATTCTCACTCTCCTTGGTGAGGCAGATGTCTTAAGCACTCTATTTTAAGGATTCAAAGCCCATAATATTACTAATAACTCCACATACTTGTTTGCATTTCCCATGTTACATATAAATGTCAGAAGCAATGACTTGCAACCCCCTTTAATCTCGTGACAGCTTTATTATCATTGGTTGGCTGAACTTCAAGAAAAGTTATGACAGTGGCAAAGTTCTGCAAACTGCAGCACATATTTCGGTAATTAGGTAAAGGAGGGAGAGCTCCATTTAGAATGCACAGCTGAAATTATTTGCTAAACACTTAAGATGCTGAGGTATATCACATTCCTCCCAGGACAGCTTTTGAAGGATGATTTACAAAGCAATTCTTTTACCGTTTTACCATTTTTTTTTTTTTTTCCGTTAGGCTGTTTTAGCAGCAGCTCTTAACTTGAAAATGGATCTTCTGATAATGGAAATATTGTATTTGCAATATGAGAAGGTGGAAGGAGAGAGTGGTCCAGGAGGCTGTGTTTTGCATTTTCTCCTGTTTTGAACTTAGTTTTCTCGAATGACAGCATCTCTCTCATGAATGCTTTAGCACTGAACATTGTAGCAGATTTTTTTCATTGTTTTTGGAATCAGGCCAAGGTTTTCCAATCTTGGAAAAAAATAATATAAACTGCTTGAAATACATTTTGATCCCACCCAAACAAAACCATTTGTCTTTTTTCAAACCTTAGTTATCAGTAAAGTTCATGTTAACAATTACCTAATAAATTGCTGGGTTTTTATATATTGTTAAAAGGTCATATACTTCAACAGTTTCTTAAAGGAATTTTCTTTTTCCCTGTATGGTAATGGGTTTCAATGAAAAACCTTTCATTCAGATTCTTTTATAGCCAAAATCACAGACAGAAAGAAAGGGTAGAATCTGTAACTGAAATTAATCCAGATATTGCTTAAGTGCATACATTTAGTCTAATTCACGCTGACTCTTAATTCCTAAGGTTAGTCTGTCCAAATTCATAATTAATAAAGCCTGTTCATCAACTGCTAAAAGTCCAGTTTATGTTTTCATCTGAAATTCAAACTATCATGATCCAATCCCATAGCTTTCTCAAAAGTTAATCTTAGTATCATTTAACAAATTGACAGAAATTCTTAGAGTTCCACAGGAGAAAATACGCTTATTGCAAATTGGAGGAAAAATAACCTATTCTATTTCTATTCTGCCCTCTGTTGCAAGGCACTCTGTCTCGTGCTGTAAACAATACGAAGCAAATTCTTCTCATTCTCCCTCTCCTCTTCTCTCCTCTCCCGAACTGTATATCTTGGCCCTTAATCCAAAATAGACCTAAAGAAACTTAAAATATAAACAAATAAAGCAAAATGAAATAAATTACAAGTACATGAAAAGATTGAGCCAAGGAAAAGAACATTAGCTAGGAATGAACACCTCGCAAAACGAATGCCGTTATCCAACACAATTCCTAAGCGTTGGCTGTGCACTGACATTAAGCAGGATGAAAAGAGTTTTGTTGGTTACATGACTGGATTCTTTTTGCTTTTTTACAAAAAGCAAAAGGAAATAGTGGGGAAGCACAGGGATCCCTGATCATAGAATGAGAAATAAATCTCTTTCAAGGATACTTATGAGGACACAGTATCATATTATGCAATAGCGTCCTTTACCACAGAGTAAGCAGCACTAAGAACTTCATAGCTTTATTTGTCATACTTGTCTTCTCCTCAGTCTAATGGCTTCCTTCCAAGACCCAATTCAGTAAATGCTACCCTCAAGTGGGCTAGTATGCTTTTGGATGGCTTGGTTTAACTCGAGTATATTGTTTACTATCTAAAACAATAGATGCACTGTATATCTTTCAGATGACCTTACATCAATATTATTTCTTTTAGTTGAACTATGTTAAGTACTGGCAAGCACTGAATTCAAGATTATACAATACTTCGAACAAGAATCTAGGCTCCAGCTAGTCTGTGTTGCAGTACGGAACAGATTCTTATGGTTTAACATTCAGAAGAATTCCAAGAGATTTGATCCTATCTTTGTTTCATCCTAAGTAGATACGTTCTAGAAAACTAAGCGTTTCCCCATTGCCCATATTCAAGTTTAACATTTACAAGATTACCAATAAATAGGGAGGGAGAGAGAAAGAGAGAGAGAGAGAAAACACTAAAACGTGACATGCTTTTCATAGAAAAAGAATCAGGAGAAAGTTTGATAAGTGTGCCACTTTAACTATTTTTATTTGAATAAAAATTTTGGGGGCTTCCCTGGCGGCACAGTGGTTGAGAGTCTGCCTGCCGATGCAGGGGACGAGGGTTCGTGCCCCGGTCCGGGAGGATCCCACATAACGTGGAGCGGCTGGGCCTGTGAGCCATGGCCGCTGAGCCTGCGCCTCCGGAGCCTGTGCTCCTCAACAGGAGAGGCCACAACAGTGAGAGGCCCGCGTACCGCAAAAAAAAAAAAAAAAATGGAGGGAAAAAGAGTACTTGTCAATGAAGTCTTGGTTTTTTAGTCCTTCAAAAAAGGAAAATTAGAGAGGAAATCTAAGAATGAATGAATGAGTTAAGCTATAGGTTAATAAAGATTAATAAAGATCTGTAAATTTGTACAAGTAAAAAAGAAAAGAACTCATCATTTATTTTATGAGTATATCACTGAAGTCACCTGGAGCAAGTAAATGTTGGCAACATTACTTTAATTTCACATCAGGCTCCATTTTATATGCTATGATCCATTTTATAAAAGTGACTACTTGTAAGATCAGGCCACCCAAGAAGGCTGTTCTCTTGCTCTCTGTATCCCCTGCTTGACCAGTCTTGGCCTCACCTGACCAACTTTCCGTCTTAATCATAGAGCCTAATCAGTAAATGCCTAGGTACTTGACCCCGGCCCCAGCCAGTGAATATTCTAATCTTTAGATCAGAATGTCTGCACTCTGATAGTTTATCAAAGGGTCCATTAGGGTAGTTCTCCTCTGCTGGTTTCCCTGGTAACCGAAGAGGATGAGTCAACGGGACGTCAATTTCTTCTATAACTGGTAACACTCCCCCTCCCCTTAGCGAAGACTGCTTCCATGTCCTGCCTGCCATCCGTTGTCCACAATGGGGTGTCACTCCAGGAACCCTTTCCTTTAGACATGTAAGATTCCCTATCCAATAAACCACTGACGTCTCTGTTGCTGTCTCCTGGCTCTTTCTTCAGTCTTGAGGTTGGGCAATCACAAGGCTTGCAGACCCGTGGAGTGCAGCCTAATACTACTCTATTGTATTACATGATATCAGCATTTTAATGGTGAACCTGGACATTTACTTGTGTGGCTCACAATCTTTTGTATAGTTAAAACCAGTTAAAGGTCAACTTTCTTACTCTATTTAAGTAACCAATAAATCAATCACCCAGCTGTGCATAACCTCATAAGGAATCTACCGAAACTATGGCACATTTACTTTTCTGCATTTTTGTAGTAGGTACTGGTGAACAAGCTGCTAAACACTCGAGGATAGCTTTTTTTCCACCGTGGGGTAAGAGGAAAATGGTGTAAGGTCGGATCTTAACAAACGGCACCGTGAAACAGAGGAAAGCGTCAAGTGAGCTTTATTAGGGAGCGCTCCCGGGCGAGGTTCACTGGTCTGAGAGAAAGGGGCCAGAGAAGTTGGGCAAGATTTTATAGGGGAAGAAGGGAAAGGGGTGTGGTGAATCCGGGAGGGCACAGGGTATTCCTTATTTGGTGGTCTTTTCGGGTATCCTGGGGGACCGTTAGTCCCGCCCCTCGAAAGGCGGGAAGGCTGGGCTGGGTTCAAAGTCCCCAGGTCAGTTCCTGGAACTGGGTGGTCCGGAAAGTCTCCAGGTCAGTTTCTGGAACTGGGTGGTCCGGAGACTTTCGGTCTGATGCAACCTGTGAATCTGATTGTGTTCCCTTGCCTCGGGCCAGTTGGCCTTACAAATGGTATATAGCAAAATTGTTGAGGATCGTATAAATGAAGGTTCATTTACATTGTATTCTTCAAGTGCCAAATTCAAGGGATGGAAAAAAGAACAAACCCAGCACAGTTACCAAGGGGCTTTCAGTCGAGTCGGAAGATAGTCCTTCAAGCAAACCAGCCTCAGTAAAATAAATAAAATAGATGTTTGGCAGCCAATGTTGGTTACCTATTGTCTATTCATTGTTTTTTACGGTGATATATTAAGAAATATATTTGGTCCTTGTCCCCGGCTTCTGTCACACAGCTCCTCCTACCCTTCCATGGAATTTCCTAGCTGAGAGGAGTGTCTTTTGTTATTCATGAGGGGCCCCTTTTGAGCCCACTTGAGTTTATGCTAATGAGGTGACAGGGTGGGGCCCCCTAGGTAGCCTCAGGTAGGGGCTGGTCACCAGAAAGACCAAGTGATTAGTGGGTTGGAAACTTAAGCCCCACCCACGAACTTCTGGGACAGGTAAAGGGGGCTAGAGATTAAGCTCTATAAAGACTCTTGAACAATGAGATTTGATCAGCTTCTGGGTTGGTGAATACATCCAGATGCTGGTAGGATGAGCCACCCTAGTTCTACAGGGACAGAAGCTCCTGTGCTTGGGGACCCTTCAGGACTTTGCACTATGCACCTCTTCATTAGGCTACTTATTTGTATTCTTTATCATATCCCTTATAATAAGCTGGTCGACATACGGAAACGTTTTCCTGAGCTCTGTGAGCCCTTCTAGCAAATTATCAAACCTGAGAAGCAAGTGTGGGAACCCAATTCATAGCCCATAGGCCAGAAGTACAAGTGACAGCCTGGACTTGCAGTTGGTGTGTGCAGTGGGGGCAGTCTTGCAGGACTGAGCCCTTAACCTTTGGAGCTGATGCCGTCTCCAGGTAGATAGCATCAGAACTGAGTTAAATCTGTAAGACACTCAGTGGGGTGTCCCTTGAGAATTAGAGACTTGCTTGGTGGTGTTGGAAAACACTCCAGACTTACTGCAGCAGTGTTTCTTACTAAGCCCTCTGATTTAGTTCAGATCCTGGACAGCCATCTGTTTCATGTGCCCCCCCACCCCCAGCCCTCGGCTCCAGGGGTAGGATGTTAATTAACCTAAGCCAATCAGGATAATTCTATCCCATTTGACAATTCTAGTTTAGTATTGGATGTGATGCAAACCAGGCCAATGAGATGTTAGAAACGTGTTCTGGGAAACTTTTTCTTCTAAAAAGGCATGCCAACTGAATATTTATTGTATTCTGAAAGTTCTCATGTGAATTTGAGGTGCCTGGATCTGTTCCAGCTGCCTCTGCTTCTAGGGCTGACCTCCCAGGCACACTTCATGTTAAAGATATTCTCAGTCTCACTTACCTACATAACAAATCACTGTGATAAAAATAAATTGCTCTTAATGACTTTATTCAAAGATAGATTTGCAGACTCACAAAATCAATGGAATTACTCCTGTAGTGGAAATTTAAGAAATTTTGACAAGCAATTTTTAAGTGATTCTATAATACCAGCATGCAGATGGCCTTCTCACAGAGGTGGATCCAAGTACCTTTTTGTTTGTTTTTATTTTTTAATAGTTTTCCCTAAGTTCTATTTCCTTCTTTGCATGGCCTTTTTCTATACACTGGATTGTATCCTTCTAAGTCTTTCTCCGTACTCAGACAAGAACATTATTTACACATATAAAGGGATTGTGGAGGTAAGGTTTGGTTTTTGTTTTTTTAAATCATTGTAATGATCAAAATGGGATTCACTGCAACTTCCTTTTCTAAATTAATAACTTGTACATACCTGTAAGTCATTAGATATTATATAAAGAGCTACAAAATATTCTATAGTGGGTATATAACAATTTGTCCAGCAATATTCCTATCGAAGAATATTGAGAACGTTCCCCTTTCCCTCCCACTTATAACGCTGCTACAGTAAAATCTTCCCTTTACATAAACTTATGTGTCACGTATACTGCTATAGGATAGATTCCTAAAAGTAGAATTGTTGTATAAAAGATATGGATACATTTTTCTTCTCCTTTTAAATGAAGATTTCCCCTTAGTGGAAAAATTTACATATATATATATATATTTATTATTCAATTCCACCAAAAAACTTTTCCTCTTGTAAAGAGTTAAATAAAATATATTCTTGTGTATTTACTTATGTTTATTTAACCATAAAATATATTTTATGGGACTTACCAAAGGGACTACTATCTCTCTGGAATTACCTGATTGAGTTTCATTTTACTTGTCCATTTCATAGGTAAATACAAAGCTAGAAAGAAAAACTGAGTTTACAACACTGTACTTCAAGTTCTCCCATTCTGGGATTGCGTTGTGTTAATGCAATTATCTCAGTACTGAACTATTTTGCAAGTGCCACTTTGTTATAGTGAACCCACAACGTATAGTGCAAGTTCTTTCTTGGCATTTTATTTAAAAACAAGCTGACCTCGTATCTTGGTATTTAATCATTTCTTCCAGTTTACAAAAGAGGCCAAATATAGAAATACTCACTGATGATAGTGAGTATTTTTTCATCTCTTCAGTGTAAAACTCAGCACTCAGAGCCAGCTTTACACTCTTGGGAGGTACCTGTTCTTCTGGAGAGACAGGTGTGAAACAGCAGCCAGGCCCGCTGTGGAATTGGCAGTGTTCCTGAAATAGTCTGCTTTGGTAAAACAGGAGGACATACAGAGAGTTAGACTGGAGTCCAGGGAAGGCTTTTGTTTATTAGTTTATGCCTTCTGTATTAATCCTGGAGCTTGAGACTAGCAGACACAAAATTACAGTTGGCATTTGCTAAGATACTTCGGGCAAAGAGGCTACGACGGAGCCTGTCTCCTTTCTGGCCAGAAGCAGTCCTGCTGGCAGGCTACCCCATAGAGGGGTGTCTGCCTCCTCTATCGACTCTTGTGACAAAGAGAGCTGTGTCATCTGTCAGTCTGGCACCTTTCACAGGCACAAAATCCACTTGAAAATCAGAGATGGAGAAGGATCTTCATTAGAAACTGATTGTGTGTAGCAGTCATCTGGGGGATGAGACTTCTGGAAGATACAGGACGCAGCACAGTGTGGAAAATTGAAGTGGCGTGGTTGTTGGAAGTGCTCATTACTAATGCTGGAGTGACTTATGAAACGGTAAAATGAAATACAAGACCAAGGCGTGTGAACAAAATTAACGAAAGATAGAATAAGCGTTTCACTCCTCACACTGTGCAGTCCAGTCTGTGGATAGCTTTACAGATGCTACACCTTAAGGAAGTGATGGCTACAATCGAATCTGCCTGATAATAAAATATCTTGGAGTATAAAAGTAGAATCATTTACTATATGACACCCTGTCGAGCATAACAGGCCAAGGAATATTAACCCTAATATTTTTAATATTGACTTAGCTGTCAGAGAGCCCTGAATTATAGGAGAAACCTTGCTGCTATCTATTCAAAACTCAGGAAATGGGCACCCTTTGTCTCTGTTTTTTTTTTTTTTAATACCTGTGAAATTCAAATACTCCTTAAAATATAAAGATAAAATATAATGATTCAAATAATATCTAATAGGTATTTATAGGTAATCTAAATTCATCCTGACATTTCTATGCAATGCTTTGCATAGAATATTAAAAGCCACTTTTTAACAGATCTAGGCCAAGGCAGAATTGTATATGCTATATGCAGGAAAGAGTAGAGGGATGTAATTCAGATATCAGACTTTGGAATGAGTCGATCTCAGCCAAAATTCCACTTCCATTATTTTATGTGGAACTTTAAACAACTACCTTTTCTGTGCCCTGATTTCCTCATTTGCAGAATGTGGTTGAGAATAATTATAACTAGAGATTTTTAGGAACCTATAAGATTTAATGTCAAATTTTAGAACAAAGGTCAGTGGCATTACAGGTGCCCAATAAATATTAGCCAATATCGTTTGACAGTTTGTCTTCACCAGGCCAGGCTCCCTCTTATCTTGCATATCCAATTACTCAAATACTTGGTCATCCTGTGTCACCATTCACATGTGTAAGAAAGAAAGGGCAAAAAGGATTCTATTCTTCCAGAATTTTGTGTGTTACCTCTCTCAGTGCTATTTAATTCTTGAGGGTCTTTTTTTCCTCCTCTAATTGTGCAATTAAGGGTCTGCCATCTGTCACAGATACGGCAGCAGCTCTGAATGAGCTGGGAAAGTATTTCATGCCCAGAGGTGTTATTTCATGTCACAGAGTTAGTCCTACTTCACTAATTCCATCTACACATAAGGCCTGCCTAGTCCAAACACTTGCAGGAATAGAAAGCGGATATCAAAGCATTAAAAATAAGGATTGGTATGTGGTTTCCCCAAAAAACTATTTTAGTGTTTGACAAGAAAAGATTTTAAATTTGTGCTCCTTTATTTAAATTTTTCACATCATTCTTATTCTATACTGAGGTTTTCAATAAAGTCTACCTCCTTTTTTCTCTAGCCTTCTAAGAGATTTAGAGAAAACAAAACCCCAAAATTAGCTCACTGAAATATCACTGAAAGTAACAACTTTCTTTCCAAATACAACTACCCTCCCCCCAGTTTTGGTTAAATCTACTCATTCTTGTCTGTCTAGATCGGCATGGTTATATGTAGTGGCCATTTAGCCACAGGAGGCAACTGAGTGCTTGAAATATGGCTAATACAAATTGAGATCCAACTAAGAGTAAAAGACACACCATATTGCACAGACTTAGCTTGAAGGAAAAGATGTAAAATATATCATTGATAATTTTTTTATTGAGAACATGTGAAAATATTTAGTGTGGGTTCAGTAAAACATGTTATAAAATTAATTTCACCTATTTACCTGTTTTTAATGTGGCTACTAGAAAATGGAAAATTACATATATGTCTTGCATTTGTGGCTTCTGTTTATTCTATCAGTCTGGAATAGGGCTGCTCTAGACTAATAGAAGGGAAACATTGCTGTTATAAAAAAGAAAAAACAGAACTCCACATTAAATGGAATTTTAAAATAAAAATTTAGAGGAGAAATTTTTTTTGGCCACACTGTGCGGCTTGTGGGATCTTAGTTCCCTGACCAGGGAATGAACCCGAGCTCCCTGCAGTGGAAGCGCAGAGTCCTAACCACTGGACTGCCAGGGAATTCCCTAGAGGAGAAATATAATCCCAAAATTCCATTTGTAAATGTAATGGAGTATTTCTCTTGTTAAGAACAACCACAGAAACCAAATTTCTCACTGTCCCCCCAAAAAAGGTGTCTGAAGACATCAGAGAGCTAATGAGGCAGCCCACACTCAAGAGCAGAATCCCAGGAAGAAGGCCAACGTGGAGGTGTGAGCTGAAGTAAAAGTTGGACTTTCAGGAGATACCAAAAAGGTGGTGTCATAATAAGGACTCCAGGCTCCCTAACGGAATCCCTGGAAGACCAAACTCTACTGAGGAAAACAAGTTTGATGGAGTCTTATGAAAACTCTACGTAGTTTTGATAGACAGAGCACCCAACTCTATCTATCTGTCAGAGGGCAGTGAACTCTCTGGAGAAAGATAGTGCCATTCAGGGCCTCTACATTTTTTTGGTATGTGATATTAGCTATTCGATTAAAAATTACTATGAATGTAAAAAAACAGAACCCAAAGGGGAAAAAATGAGATAATCAACTGACTTACAGATGACCCATGCTATGGTCTGAATGCATATGCATCACCAAATACATATGAAACCTAACCCCTAAAGTGATGGTATTAGGAGGTGGGAACTTGGAGGTGTTTAGGTCATGAGGGCAGAGTGCTCAGGAATGGGATTAATGCTTTCATAAAAGAGGTTCCCTTGTCTCTTCAGCCATGTGAGGACACAAGGAGAAGATGCCCTTTAAGATGTGGGCCTTAACAAATACCCGACCATGTCAGTGTCTTGATCTTGGTCTTTCTAGCCTCCAGAACTGTGTGAAATAAGTTGCTGTTATTTATAAGCTGCTCGGTCCATGGTATTTTTTTCTAGAAGCCCTAATGGACTTAGGCAACCTAGTTACTGAAGTTATCAGATATAAACTCTAGTTAATGTGCTTAAGAAAATAGGTGACAGATATAGAAATTAAAATACAAGTAGAAACTCTAGAACTGAAAATACAATTACAGAAATTTATTTAAAACTCAGTAGAAGGGTTCAATTGCAGGAGAGAGGATTGGTGAACTCTAAAATAGGTCAGTGAAAAATATCAGGCTTACTCAGAGAGCAAAAGTGATGGAAAATATGCAAAAGAGGGTAAGAGATATATGAGTCTTAATAAAATATTCCAATAAGAAATATCACTGGAGTCTTGGAAGAGGAAGACAAAGACAACAGGCAGTTATCCTATCTGCATAGTCACTGGGTGAAAATTTTCCACAACTGTCAAAAGGTATCAGACCTCTGAGTCAAGAAGCCCTACAAACCTGTCTAGGATAAATATAAGGAAAATCACATTAGGTACATCATAGTAAAACTTTGGAAAAACAGAGACCAAGGGATCATTTTTAAAGTATGGGGGTTCAGGGTTGGGGGGCAAGAGCTAGTAGACTACTCACTTGCTAGAAGAAGAGAAGAATGTAACTTGACAAATTGTGAAGCTGGATGAAATTAGGCATCAACAGAGTTCTGCAAAGCTCATAATTCAACATCCTTGGAAAGGCTGCTGCAGATTAAGTTATGCCACCTACAGCCCTCAAACTGATCCATGTATGGAAACTGTCAGGTAGCTGTAGCAAATTATAGAGATTATATGAGTGTATAGTATTGTTAGTCCTCTGTTAACCATGGGACAATATCACCAGAATAAAAGAGCAAGAGTAAATGGAAATTAAGAAAGCCGATTCATTTTTAAAACCATTTCACTGGTCTTTAAAGCTGCCATTATTTGGGACTTTCCTGGTGGTCCAGTGGTTAAGACTCCATGCTTCCACTGCAGGGGTCATGGGTTCGATCCCTGGTTGGGGAACTAAGATCCTACATGCCTTACGGTGTGACCAAAAAAAAAAGAAAAAAGAAAAAAAAGAACTGCCATTATTTTGGCATATTCTACCAATGAATACTGTTGGGAGATGTTCTTGAGAGTTGTAAGGGTAGAACAGCTATTACAATGATATCACTCTACTTCCTGTTTAAATGAGGACAATAGACTAGTTAGATCAGCCTTACAAACAACATCATAACCTAAATTTTTTATAACTACAAAAATTTTACCAAATTTACTTCTTCTATTCATATTTGTTCACATTCTTCTCCAACAGTGATACATGTGCCCATTTGCTGCAGTAAATAAATACAAACAAAACCAGATCAAAGCAGAAAACTTCTCCATCAAACATCACTGAGAAACACCAATAATAGGGAAGAAAAAGAAACGGAAGAGTACAGCCATGTATGTGTATGTCTGTCACTGTGCATGGTACATGCGTCAGTTTCATCACTGTGCGTGTGCTTTGAAGTCAGAACCATGTGGTCCACTGTGAGGAGAATTCCTGCTCTAGTAGCCTGACCCCTTTTGATTTTAAGCATCTTAATACCTCTTCCTCAGCCATATATTCATTTACTTAACCATTTATTCTGCAGATATTTATTGAGGATTAGTAGGCACTATACTAGGTATGGTACCTAAATGGAAGAGACAAGGTAATTAAGTAAAACACATGGAATGGCAGATACTGGAGAGTGCTATGGAGAAAAATTAAATAAGGAGAAGGTCAGCAACTGATGGGATGAAATTTTAGATAGGGCAGCCAAGGAGGATATGGGTAAGAAGGTAACGTTAAGGACTTGATGGAAATGAAGGAGTGGAGAAATTGAGGGCAAGCATTTCAGTCAGAAACTCCAGTAAATGCAAGGTCATGGGGCAGGGGCAAGGCTGCTATGTTCAAGGACAAGAAGGTCCATGGGACTGGAGCAGAGGGAACTTAAGGAGTGTAATAGGAGATGTGATCAGAAAGGTACCTGGGGGAGTTCTCCTGGCAGTCCAGTAGTTGGGACTCAGCGCTTTCACTGCCATGGCCCAGGTTCAATCCCTGGTCAGGGAACTAAGATCCTGCAAGCCAAGCAGCATGGCCAAAAAAAAAAAAAAGGAAATGAAAAAAAAAATCCTAAACACCTGGTTCAGTCATTGAAGAACTTTGACTTTTACTCCGAATGAGATGGGGTCACACTGGAGAGTCTTGTACAGAGGAGTTATATGACTGAAGATGGATTTTAAAGGAACATTCTGGCTGCTGTGTGGAGGACACAGATTGAAGGGGGGCAAAAGCAGGGAGCAGGGAGACCAGTTATGAGGCTATTACAATAATCCAAATGTAAAATAATGATGCCTTAGTTTAGGGTAGTGTCAATGCACATGGTGAGAGATCACTGGGTTCTGATAGAGCCTATAGATTTTGCTCATGGATTAGCCAAGAGGTAAGCATGACCATAACGTTTTTGGTCTAAACAGCTAGGAAAAATGTAGTAGGCATCTACTAAAAGGGAGATTGTGAGAAGGGCAGATTTGGGAAATCTCAGTTTTGGAAATGTAAAGTTTGAGATGCTAGATACATATCTAAGTGATGAATCTTATTTTTGCAAGTCTTATGGCAAAGACTAGTTCAGAAGGAAAAGTAACTTATGAATAAATACTCTTAGTCATTCTCTACAACGCTGTAGATTCATAATGTGAGTTATTAGAAGACACTGTTTTGAATCTGGCCACTCAGCATACTGTGTTCTCCCCCTTTCATGGTGTTAAAATTGTCTTTCTACACCAGAAGGGAGGTCCATGTGATACAACCTTGAAGAGTCATAGAACCTTACGCTCTTTGACAACATGAGGTGGCCCAAACTCCTTCCTGCTACTGATATATTGGTACTGACATATTAAGAAAAATAAAACTATTTTTCTCTAAATTTACAAATTTACGATTATGTAAATCTACAGTCTCCAGTCACCATCTTCCCTGACTGCAGGTCATTCTGTACTAGAAGACCACGAGGCCAATACACAGCCAGAAAGACTGCTGACAGGTAGAAGGCAGGCTTTGAGGTCCTCTACCAGCCTCGACTAAAACAAGCTTCACCCTAGGACTTCAGTTACTTAGGTCCATAAATTCCTTTTCTCCCCCTCCCCCTCCTCCTTCTTCTTTTTCTTCTTCTTCTCCTTCTTCTTCTTTTTCTTCTTCCTCTTCAATTAAACCATTTAAAATTGAATTTCATGTGAAAGAAATACAAATAGAATTTCTTGAAGAATAGGAAACGAGTCTTTAGAGATTTATTCATTTCCACATGCAGAAACTGAGGCATATCAAACTGATAACATTTTATTGCTTCATTTTTAAATAATTCCTATGGGTAACGCAATTCAGAATATGCAGTATGAAAATAGGCACTATTTTTGAAATCAAAATTGATTAATGATTTATTCCGATTCTTATTAGAGCCGACTTTCAACCATCTGTGTGAGTGGAGGACAAAAATGATGTTCCCCCAGAAAATTCCCTAATCTACACTAAAATCAACTACTTTCATTCTCTATCCTAAATATTTTTATAGAAATTCCAAGATTTAAGGTGCTAAATACATATCTAAGGGGTGAATCTTATTCTGCATGCATCATGTGTGAGTTGTAGAGTTATTCTTCCTTTGCTGAAAAGACCAAATCTAAAATTTAAGTGCCTATAGAAAGAAGATATACTCGGGGTTCATTGAACCCATATAGTCTATAATTTACCTTGTTAATATAATAATAACTTATTATATTAACAATCAAAAGCCCCAAAAACATTCCAAGAGAAACTGAGTTAAAGTTAAATTAGCAATAGATTCTTGGCCAAACTCTGGATTGCTATCATTATTTTCAACCTCCAGAATGCTCTATTTTATAATTATTTATTATTTACTGTATCAGCTGGTGAACAACTTACCTTCCAAAGTCAACCATTAAGCACATACTTGAAATTCTTTTTATAGATGTGTTGGTTATTTTATAAATGTAACAATGGTCCAAAAAGCTGCAACTTCTGTTTCATGCTCTTCACAGACTCCCAAAACGCATGCAATTTATTTTTATCAGTAAATTCAATATTCACAAAGCAAATTTAAACACTCCAATATATAATAAGAGATCTCCTTGAAAACATTATCACATCTCTTACTGGATAAAAACCCAATTTTTTAGTTCTAAAAATAAACTTTCCTCACCCCTAAAGAGAACTGTTGCCAGATGTGAGTAAATTAAAAATAAAAACATTTAGATAATATTTGGCAGAGAAAATATGACTCTAAAGGAGGTTCCTAGGGTTCCTCCTAGGATTCAGAGTTAAGATCATTCACATCTCCACTGAAGATATTTAACACACATACAGTTAGCGTCTGGAAGAGAAAAAAACAGATACCGTTATCGTGATTCCGTGACTTGGAGATATCAGTATTTTCTTCTTATTTAGTTTATTTAATTCCTGAGTAACTCTCTAAGTCTAAGGATTAAAATGCCAAAAAGAAAATGAGAGGAGGCCTAAGACAGAGTGAGCTGTAGTCTAAACAAGAAGCAAGGCCCTGTGTATTATCCTCCTGTGAATGGAGATTCCTTGGATAATGCCTATAGATCGGATAGGAAAAAAGGCTTTGCTCACAGGCCACCATTGTTCAGTTTTTGTTGGAACCAAAATAAGTAGAGACTCGCTTTTCAGGCCCAGCCTGTGAGGACTGAAGAAAGGAATGCCATTGGATCCCAGCAGTGTTTGATGTCTTCATTTTCCAGGACTCCTCTGAGAGAGACCTGGCAGGTGGGGATAAGTCTCCACAGAGAAGAGGCAACTCCTGAACTGAGTCACTTCCCTGCTAACGAGCACTGGAGCACTTCTATTATGATAAAGTGCTTTTATTGTCATGGTAGAGCTAACAGAGCTGTGATGACATCACATGTTCTGGAATGAAACAAGTGGAAGGAAGGGAAGAGGAAAAAGTTCCCCAGAAGCCATGAAATCCCCCAGGGGGCCACAAATAGTATTGGCAAAAGTGCAACGGACAGATATGTGACATATTACATTGGAGCAAGTATGATGAAATGACTTCTAAGCCATCCTCTCCAACTTCGGTCCAACTGGCCCATCCCCCAGAAGGGTATGAAATGAGAAATAAACAGATGAAGATAATGAAATATAACAAGTTTTCTGGGTTAGCTACCCGTCAAGGTTTAGCAGTTTCCTTAAACTTGGGAGTTCAGTATGCTTTATCCCTTATATGATTATTTATGTAGATTCAGATATTTTTAGTTTTAGAAATATGATCATATTCTAATTTAAAATATATTCTAAGGATGCACTTCTAAAAGCCCCAAGATCATGTCAAACAGCTATTTTCAGCTCTCTGGAATTCCACTCATCAGCAAAAATTACTGGCCTTAGAAAAAGCCAAGTTCATTGTCTTGCAAAATACTGTGGGTATTTATGTTGCAGCATGATAAATCTCAGAGAGAAAGGAAAGTGGGTATGAGATTTTTAGATCTATTACACCATTTAACTCAAAGAATGTTTATATGACCCACTGCACAAAGTTTAAATACATGAGGTAGTTTTGATTGTTAACTCCCTGAAATTGCTGGCAGAGCAAAGTGAGACAAGACATTTCTAAACAGTGTGCTCTGGTATTGTTATCTGCTAGAAGGCACTTTCTGTCTCGTCAGCTGCTTCAGACATCTGCTCAGATCAATAAAGCCTGCATACAAGCCTGGGTTGTTTCTGTTTGTTGGGAGTTGAGAAGTATTAAATATTAGTTGATTATAAGTTAGTTCTGTTACTCAAGGTTAGATAAGACAGAAGAATTTTAGTGCTAAATTCAGTTCTCAAGAAAAACAAACTTGCTTATTAACCCACTCAGTTTGTTTCCTAGATACATTTTCCTTTTTAAAAGTATATGTTACAGCAATTTGAACAATAAAGAAAAGAAGATGTTCCACCCTAATTTTCCACACGATGTAACTACTACATCATTTTAGAGTACTTTTTGCAGATTTCCATATAAAAACTTGCATATAGTTTAAAGATAAACATGAAATGTTACACTCGGCCATTTTCCCTTAAGATGCTATTTCCTACGTTGCTTTATTCTTCTTTCATAAAGCACCACTTCAAATTGCTACGTGATATGAAGATAAGAAAATTCACTTAATCCTTACCCTATTGTTGATTATTTAATTTGGGCAGCATTTCTGGGGGACCCAGGGTGACATTAACCCTACACTTGCTTCTTTTGTGTTCAGATGTGTTTTCCCACATTACATAATCTAAGCAAATTCCTCTTCATTTTATTAGAAAAAAATAGTCTGACTTACATATTAATACTTGGACAAATTGTTGTGTATATTTTTGATTAGCCTTTAAAATAGATACATGATAAGATGAACTCAAGATACATATTAGTATATTGGTAATCCAGTGCAGTTGTAGTACAATTCTTTTCTGGGGTCCACAAATACCCCCAGACCCACTCAGTATGTTCATTCTATCAGCATGATTCCTGCCAGGCAGGGGAATTCATCCTGCTTGGGAGGGAGGGAGGCAGGATTATTGTAACCAGGGTCTTCCTCCCAGGCTCAGAAAGAGGAGGACTAATCAAGTTGTAGTTCTCGGGAAAACCTGCAAATATAGATTCTAAATTTACATAGAATACACAATTAGACCTTTAAAGGCTGTAAGGACAAGATAACATTTACCTTTTGGCCTCTTCCAAATGTCTCCTTTCCTGTCTTCCTAGTTTATTCTCTTCAACGGCCACTTTCCAACTGTTGAGTCCTTGGCTCGGTTGTTAATATTCTTGGGGAAATCGAAGGCTTGGCAGAAGTGAATACCTCTCTTAGTCATGATCCTACTGCCCGGCTCAAACTCCCTCCCCACTGAGCCTGGTCTAAATTTAGCCTATTGTTATGATGCTCTTGGTATTTGTTTAGAAGTTACTAGACACTAGGAGTCCTGGGAATAGGGCCAGGATAGAGCTGGGGTGTTATAGTAGACACTGATAGCAAAGGCACATCTCCATCTTAACAGAATCCAGTCCCCAGTCATGAGAACAAATCACCCCAGACCTCATGGAAATAGAGTTGAGCTCATATATTTTAAACAAAGACCAAGACTACAGCTTTAGAGGAGTTTTATTAACCAACTAAAATCATTTTGAATTTTAAAAGATATTTATTCCTTAAACAATAATTTTAAATAAAAATGTTCTAACGTCAATTCCTGAATTATATAAGAATGCAAGAAGTTCTCTATTATCTGCCAAATTGGTAATCTGTACAGCCCAAAGTTCTGTCTCTGATATTATCATGTGAACATTGTGTGTCAGCACTAGTTTGCTTCAGTAAGACGGCTTCTCAAAATTTGTAAATAAAGGAGAAACCAGAATGTGCAAACATTCACATCTTACAACAAATAATAATCTTTTGAATTACTAAATAATCTCTTGAGTAGATAATAATCTCTTGATCTACTACCCCCTCCAGTTACTGCATCAACTCTTTCCTCCCCTTTTCAGTAAACTTCCTAGAGTCACTGATACTGGCTTTTTTCATTTCTTTTACTCTCATTTTAACTTGTATGTACTTTGCCCATCCTTTTAACCCCAGAGCTCCTCTAACACAGCTCTTGTCAAGGTTACCCATCACCCAGATTGATAAATCTCAGGCCACTTCTCAATCTTTCTCTCAAAAGTCGGGCAGCAGCATTTGGCCTAGTTTCCCTCTTTCATTCGCGAAACATTTCTTCATTTCCAGGATGTCATATTTTCCTGCTTCCTTTCTACCTGACAATACTGTTAGCTACTTTTCAGACCTCCGACTCTGATGCTAGAGAACGCCAAGTTTCATTCCCTCATCTGCTAGTCTTTTTTTACCTACACTCACCCCCTTACTCATTGGTAGGTCTAAAGGCTTTAAATACCAAATATGCATTGATGACTCCCAACTTCACACCTCCAGCTCAGGCCTCTTTCATTTTTTAGGCTTAACCACTCCACTTGGAAGAATAATACATAATTCAAAATTATTTGATCCAAAGCCAAACTCCTAACATTCCCCCCAAAACCTACCTGTCTTCTCATATTCTTAATTACTTTAGCAAACGATAGCTCTATCCTTGCAGTGGTTTAGCCATAGCCTTTGAAGTCATCATGGGTTCCTCTGTTTCTCCCACTCACAAGATCCAAATGTGTCAGCAAATCATTTGGTTCTATCTTAAAAGTATATTCAGAAGTAAACCACTTTTCATCACCACTACCATTACTACCTGGTCCAGGCCAACCACATAATCTGCTTGGATTATTGCAATAGTCTTTTAACACTGTAGCAGGAATGATCCAAATTAAATTAATTAATTAGTTATCTATTAAGACAGATAAGTCAGATAATATTATACCTTTATTCAAAATCTACCCTGTCTTTCCATCTTACTCAGAGTAAAGCCCAAATCCTTTACAATAGCTTAAAATCCATCTTTTATTTTCCTTGCACACCCTACTCCTGCTACACGCCATGCTCTTTCTAGAACTCTCTTGATAGAGCATTTTACCCTTGTCTCCCTAGCCTAAATATTATTCTTCCAAAGAGCTGCATGGATCATTCCCTTTCTTCCTTCCAGGCTTCACTCAAATGTCACCCTCTCAGGAAGGTCTTCACCGACAACCATCTAAAACATACACCTTCCCCAACTGCACTTGCCATTTTGTTTCTACTTTATTTTTCACCATCTGCCATTCTATATATTTTACTTACCTGTCTCCTCCATCTTAAAATTAGCCTCCATGAGTAAAAGGACTTTCCTCTCATTCATTCTTGTATCCTCACAGCTTAGAATAGTGCCAGGCACTTAGACACTTGATAAATTCTTGTTGACTGAATATATAAATAAATGAAAAGTAGAGGCAAGGAGTTAGGACGCTATCTGAATATTCCAGGTGAGAAATTATGGTGGCTTGAACCAGGCCAGTTAGCAGTGGACATATTGATGGATTGCAGAGGTAAAGCAAACAAGAGTATTGGGATTCCTGTTACTGCTATTTTTCTAGTCATACAAGTAATAAATCTGAATTGCACTTGAATGCATCAATATTGAGCACCCATTAATGTGAGGCTCCCCGCCAAGGACCTGATCTGCTGTCAGTGAGCCAATATCATTCTGTTTCTCAGCCTAGAGAACTGAAGACAGAGCACTGTTCTAGGATTGCCAGATAAAATACAGGATACACAGCTATGTTTGTATTTCAGATAAACAAGCAATAAAATTCAAGTATGTCCCAAATATTGCATGGGACATATTTATACTAAATACATACATACATATATGTATATATATGCACATACACACATATCCAAATATTCCATGGGACATTTATGTTAAATACATGTACATAAATAGTTATATAATATTATAAATATGTAATATATACACATAAACTTGTGTATTTAGTATAAGTATGTTCCATGCAATATACGGACATGTGTGTGTATGTATGTGTGTATTTGTTGTTTATTTTAAAATCAATGTCCTTTTTTTTATTTTTTATTTTTTTTCAATGTCCTTTTTAAATTTTATTTTATTTGTTTATGTATTGCTAAAGATGGCAACTCTAACCTAAGCTACGGTTAAATTCTCTGAAGTAATGACCATTACTTTGAGTCTTTTGGGGGGAAAACATGCTAGCTTTCTGTTGGTAAGAATAAATCTAGTAAGCCCTCTTTTTTCCCCTTCAACTCATTTTATCTTGCAATGATAGGAGCTGTGAAAGATCAGAGCCATTGTTAATTGTCTTTCATTTCACTTACTCTCCTTTTATCACTAAAGAATAATTTTCAGCCAATAACAACATCAAGATAGAAAAATAAACCATCTCTGTAATCTAGCTAATTAATATTACTTTGCGCCTAGTAAAATTTTTTTTTGCTCTTTTTTTAAAACTTTTTATTTTATATTGAAGTAGAGTTGATTAACAATGTTGTGTTAGTTTCAGGTGTACAGAAAAGTGATTCAGTTACACATATACATGTATCTATTCTTTTTCAAATTCTTTTCCCATTTAGTTTGCCACAGAATATTGAGCAGAGTTCCCTGTGCTATACAGTAGTAAAATGACATTTTACTATACCTAGTAAAATGACATTTATTTCATAATTCCTTTTTTCCCATCTGATTAAATACCTGCAATGTGGAGTAGTCAATAAAACTGTTTGTCTAACGTGTTCCCCTCACTCAGCCTAAACTTCGGCAAACGGTAGCTAGACCCAAGCTCTGCCTCCGCCAGCCCCTACTCTCTTGAGTTGATGCACTGGGTACACATCATGTACTACATCATTATCTTGTAACCCTGCCCAGAGATAGCCGTGGATGAACTTCTTCCCTTTTACTAGTGTTTAAGTCTCCCTGGTGCTTAAACACCTACATTTTACCAGGACACAATAGTAGGTGGAGAAAAGTCACAGAGGAAGGAGAGGAGCAGAGCAGTCTTAATGAAACCAGCTTAAGCAGAAAAAGAAGTAATTAAAGCAGAAAGTGGCATGGATAGAATTGGCAGCTCCCTACATGTACATTTACATAACACTTTATAGTTAAAAGGTATTACCTCAAACACTATCTCATTCTCATTTTTAATTTTTTTTGCAAATATAGACATTGAGGCTCCTGTTTAGAAATATTGAATGATCAGGTGGTTCTTTTTTTTTTTTTTTTGCGGTACGCGGGCCTCTCACTGTTGTGGCCTCTCCCGTTGCGGAGCACAGGCTCCGGACGCGCAAGCTCAGCGGCCATGGCTCACGAGCCCAGCCGCTCTGCGGCATGTGGGATCTTCCCGCATCGGGGCACAAACCAGTGTCCCCTGTATCAGCAGGCGGACTCTCAACCACTGCGCCACCAAGAAAGCCCGACCAGGTGGTTCTTAAGTTGTAGAAATCTGGTCAGTGATCTAAGTTCAAGTCCAAGGTGCTTCCCCTTCTCCACCAGAGCCCTCTGACAGCTAGCACTGAGTGAGAAGGAAGAAACTAAAAAACAACGCCCCTTCAACCTAAAGGAATTCTCGACAAAGTGGAAACTTAACCTCAAATGCATCAACGCACTGAACTGTTAGAGACATGAAGCTATTCTGATTGTCTCTCTTAGGCATATGTTTCCAGGGGAAAAAAAAATAAGAAAATGAATTTAAAAAGTGCTCAAAAACTTAAATCTGTATTCAAAAATTATTGTTATATCTTACATAATCGCACTAAGGGAGTAGAAGCTGGGATGTATTTGGGAAGCAGTGGGTTCTATAATCTGGTCTAACCCTTTGTATTTAGCCATTTTTTCCCTCCAACCTTAGTCAATTTTCATTAGCTGTTTAATCAATTTCTCCTTCACTAGAATATTATCTCTATAACTTTACCTCAAGATCTTTGCAGTCCACCTTGTTCACAATATTTGCTGAAGACAAATTTATTTATTGATGAATTAATTAGAGAAATCACTATGAGAAATCTCCTCTTCAGACAAATTATTTTCTCAGCTCCCAATGCCAATATACACTCTTGTTGCAATTCTTTTTAATTGCATGTGTTGACTCCAACTGAAATATACTCTCAATCCTTTTCCTGTCCAAATCCTTCCCATCCTTCATAATCTAGCTGATTCCATTGGCTTTTTGAAACCCTCACTGATATTTTTAATGTACACTATTCACTCCTATTTCTAAACTTTCATGTCACTTATTGCATTTAGCATTTAATCATACACCATCTCCTTTTTATTCCTTATCTTTTCAAGATTAATGATTCCTTGAAATCAGAATATCTGATTCATTCACTTCCATCTATCTCAAATTTCTTTTATCAAAGTACTTTGATTTATTGATGAGGTAACTGGAAATAATAGAAGCGAAAATCTACTAAATGAATGAGGAAGGACGGGACCAGTGAAGAGTACAGGAATTCAGAGAACAGTAATGAAGAATACTGACCCTGTTGGATCAGTGTCAATCCTTGAATGTAATAGCAAGACAGAAAATAGTCCAGTGACTCTCTCTTGTGAGAACACCAAAATCACATCTAACTGCTGAACAATCATCAACGGGAAGACACTGGAGCTCACCAAAAAAGATACCACCCACATCCAAAGACAAAGAAGAAGCCACAATGAGATGGTAAGAAGGGTGCCGTCACAATAAAATCAAATCCCATAACTGCTGGGGGTGGGGACTCACAAACTTGAGAACAACTATACCTCAGAAGTCCACCCACTGGAGTGAAGGTTCTGAGCCCCACATCAGGCTTCCCAACCTGGGGGTCTGGAACCAGGAGGAAGAATTCCCAGAGAATCAGACTTTGAGGGCTAGCGGGATTTGATTACAGGACATCGACAGGACTGGGGGAAACAGAGACTCCACTCTTGGAGGGTGCACACAAAGTAGTGTGTGCATCAAGACCCAGAGGAAGGAGCAGTGACCCCATAGGAGACTGAACCAGACCTGCCTGCTAGTGTTGGAGGGTCTCCTGCAGAGGCGGGGGGTGGCTATGGCTCACCATGGGGACAAGGACACTGGCAGCAGAAGTTCTGAGAAGTACTCCTTGGCTTGAGCCCTCCTGGAATCTGCCATTAGCCCCACCAAAGAGCAAGGTAGGCTCCAGTGCTGGGTCGCCTCAGGCCAAGCAACCAACAGGGAGGGAACACAGCCCCACCCATCAGCAGACAAGTGGATTAAAGTATAGCTGATTCACTTTGTTATACAGCAGAAACTAACACAACATTGTAAAGCAATTATACTACAATAAAGATGTTAAAAAAAAAAAAGACACATGCACCCCAATGTTCATTGCAGCACTGTTTACAATAGCCAGGTCATGGAAGCAACCTAAATGTCCAACAACAGATGAATGGATAAAGATGTGGTACATATATACAATGGAATGTTACTCAGCCATAAAGAGGAATGAAATTGGGTCATTTGTAGAGACGTAGATGGACCTAGAGACTGTCATACAGAAAGTAAGTCAGAAAGAGAAAAACAAGTATAATATATTAACGCATATATGTGGAATCTAGAAAAATGGTACAGATGAACTGGTTTGCAAGACAGAAATAGAGACACAGGTGTAAAGAACAAACGTATGGACACCAAGAGGGGAAAGTGGGGTGGTGGGGGGTGGTGGTGGGATGAACTGGGAGATTGGGATTGACATATATATACTAATACGTATAAAATAGATAACTAGGGCTTCCCTGGTGGCGCAGTGGTTGAGAGTCTGCCTGCCAATGCAGGGGATGCGGGTTCGTGCCCCAGTCCGGGAGGATCCCACGTGCCGTGGAGCCGCTGGGCCCGTGAGCCATGGCCGCTGAGCCTGCGCATCCGGAGCCTGTGCTCCGCGGCGGGAGGGGCCACAGCAGTGAGAGGCCCGTGTACCGCAAAAAAATAAAAAATAAAAAAAGATAACTAGTAAGAACCTGCTGTATAAAAAAATAAAATAAAATTCAAAAAAAAAATAGCCCAGTGCTGTGCATATAGGAAGTATTCAGTAAATATTTGTGGGATGCATGTATTAATAAATTAAGCTCACACTTAATTAAGCCCATGATCACTAACTCCAACAGCATTAAATTTACAGCCCTTGAGAAAATGAAATCACTAATTTTATTTTCCAGTCTCTTGTTTTGGCTGTATAAACAAGCTTCCGCTAGAGGAGTTGAAAAATACATATGATCCCTGTTAGGTTTGGTATCATCACATCAAAAGCCATTAGTAGCAATAAAATTTTTTTAAGAAAAATTGCTGTTATATATTGGCAAAAGCTGAACTTGTGTGAAAATATGTAGCAGTAATAATTAAATGAAAATATCATGAGATGAGAACCAGAACACAGAATTAGTTGCACTTTAGAACAGCAACCATAACTTTGCATTATTTAATGAACACCAGGTCACCATGATCAATTATCACTATGTGCCAGAGATATAGTTTCAGATGTAAATACAGATAATAAGAGATATGGGACTGAGAGGGAAATCTAGCAGTAACCACAGACATTTCATTAAGTCATTCATATTTGTTGGACTTTCGGTCATTTGCTTTTTTATTTTTTTTTCCAGAAAGGTATAGTAAAATGTTTTGCAGCTGCATTGTTTCCAGCAAACTAATATGGCTTTTTCAGAACTGGGGATACACAAGCTGAAATAATCTTCCAAATGGATCCCTCAATATCTGGAAAATCTTCCTAATCACATCGCTGTGTCCCTGAACTATTACATCACTATTCCAAGATTGACCCATCTTAATCTCCTTGACAGGTCTGCTTACTTATCTTTTTAAGTTATTTGCACAAATAATACACACAGAGTTATTCTTCGTCTTCTACAATTTCATGCCAGCAGCTTTGATGAGAACTTATTCCACATCCTGAACATCTAGTGTCCACCACTAGAATGTGACATACCTGCTATTATAACAGAGGTCACAACGTTCTCCAAGTTCTCTCTTTGGCTTTTTGAGTATTTCCCACCAGGCAATATTAAAAAAAGGAGTTTTAATGTTATAGCAAAATGTGAAGTATTAAAAAGTCTTTGTTTCCCCCGTATTTCATATTCCAGATAACAATCTAATTCCAGATAAGCTGGGTGTAGGAAATTGGAATATAAATATTTAAATAATATACAATTTTTACTTCTCTGATTGGCAGAGGTCAAAATGTTTGTTAACAAATTGTGTAGGTAGAGCTGTAGGAAAAGAGGCTCTCTTATTTATTTGGGAATGGAAGTGAAAATTGTTACTAACATAGAGGGCAATTTGTCACTAACTACCAAAACCCCATGCAAAAGACTCCTTATTTCAGCAGTTCTACTTTTAGGAATTTATGCCAGTAGTCATTACACACTAGTAAAATTATATTGGTTCAAGACTATTAATGGAAGCACTGTGTTGAACTAGCAAAAATATGGAAAAGATTTTGTATGTCCAACAACAGGGGATTGATAAAGTACATTTTGATAGATACTTAACAATGGAATAATATACATAGAGATTATTAAGTGACAAAAGTAGTAAGGTGTTGAACAGTTTTCATGCTGCAGTCTGTATGTCTGCATGTAGGATGCTACCACCTGTATACAAGAATGTTTGTATACATGAATGCATTTGCTTGTTATGAATAGAATATCTCTAGAAATAGGCACTATTTGCTTCTTGGGAGGGGTCCGGATGAATAGGAGACAAGAGTGTATCTTTTCTACTTTTTCAATTTTGTAAAATATTTTAAATTTAAGATGTACGTTAAGTCAAAATACGAATTCAAATCTGATTTTCCTTAGTACTGTATAATCATATTTTTGCCAATATTTTGCTGTTCCTCTCAAGTTTAGATAACAAGGGTCTTTATATCTGTAGCTTAGTTAACATAAGAAATCTGAATATAAAGTTAAAATATAATTTAAAATCATCTCTTCAGTTAATTTCAGCTAGTTTCTAGTAAAGGGTCCCTGAGACTATTACCTTTGGAACTTAGAAACTTCCAGGCAAATGCGATTTTGTGAGGAGACTTTGTTTCTCTTTCCCAGATCTTCCTGTTAATAATTAAAACCTATGAGCATCAGATATAAAGATGATTAATGCAAACTTCTTATATTACTATTGTTGTATTTAGATACAAATGTTATATTTGTAATAATAGTGTAAGGTAAGTATTTTGTTATGATATCTTTTTGTTTAAGGTTGATACATAACTATATTTGCTTGAGGACCAGGCGTAAGAAAATACCTGGTCTCCCTACATGGGCTTAGGCAGCTGGAATACAAGGCACCTGGTCGTCATAGGTCCAGCCCATCCTTGTGTGGATGCTCTAATTAGGAGTCAGACTAAACTCAACTTGCCCTAAAAAGAACTGGGCTACCACTGGCAGGGGCAGTTTGGTGGATTCCCTGTGGATCAGAGTAGCACACCTGGCTAAATACTCCTGCACACATGTTAGGGACCACTGATGGAATTTCTCTCTTTCCTGTGGCCTGAGAAGAAATGGTTCCACTTCCTGAAGACCACCCACCACCCATTCCCAACTGTCTGAGTGAACCCTAGCCTCCTTGAAGGGAGGAAAATCACTAACTTCTAATTCCTCTCTTCAGCCAGAAGTCTCCAATTTTTCCTTTCTACCGGTCTTGGGAGCAGCAGGAAGTGACCTGAAAGTTAATTTTGTTTTAATTCATGTACTGGATCTGTGACACTCTGTGAAAAGTGGCTTCATCTAATAAAAAAGAACCTATTTCGTTTTCTGTCTAATTCTGAAAAATCAGTTTCTCATCAGACTAAAAGATGTCCACATCTTTCTTTTTATTTCGTCAACAGTGGAGGAACATTAACTATGCTGTGAGATAATAGAAAATATCTACTGGTCTCTGCCCCCTGTTCCTAGCATAGAACTCCTAAACCCATGTAATTTCTTAAGTGATAAGAACACTAGGAACATCTCTCGTTCTAATAGTAGTCTTAGACCTCGATTCCTGACACAGGACTCCCGGAACCCTTGTGATTTCCTGGGTGGTAGGAGTGTCCTTTATTCTAATGAGGTGACTCTGAATGGGCTGTCGGATGGCTCCTGGATGAGGGTGAATCACTGGAAAGACCAAGCCATGTTAGAAACGTGGAACTTTTAGCCCCGCTCTCCACACTCTTGGGCAGGGAGAGGGGCTGAAAATGGAGTTCATGATTGAACTTGCCTACGTGATGAAGCCTCTGGAGTATCCCAATAGTATGGGGTTCAGAGAGCTTCCATGTTGGTGAACAGCTGGAGGTGTGGAGAGAGTGGTCCACCCAGAGAGAACATGCAAGTTCTGTGCCTCTTCCCACATACCTTGTCATATGCATCTCTTCCATCTGGTTGTTCATCTATCCTTTATCACACCCTTTAATAAACTGGTACATATAAGTGTTTCCCTGTGTTCTGTGAGCTGCTCTAGCAAATTAATCAAACCTGAGGAGGGGGTCATGGGAACCTCTGATTTTACAGCTGATAGGTCAGGAGCACAGGTGATAGATAACCTGGGCTTGTGGTTAACACCTGAAGTGGAGTCAGGGCTGTCTTGCAGGCCTGAGCCCTTAACCTGTGGAATCTGATGCTATCTCTGGGTAGACAGTGTCAGAATCGGGTTGAATTGTGGTGTAGGTGTCACAGAAGATTGCTTGGTGTGAAGAAAAACCTCCACACATTTGGTGACCAGAAGGGTCAGAAATGAAGTGTCTTCTGTGAGTAGTGAAGAAGACATACGGAATAAAGAACCACAGTAGGAACTGGGTTTTTCCCTACGTAGGAAGGAAAAACTGAGTCTTTCCTTCACAGTCACCAGGCTATGGAGCAGCAGCTGTGCTGCAATCAGTTACTAAATATAAAAGTTACTGATGGGGCTTCCCTGGTGGCGCAGTGGTTGAGAGTCCGCCTGCCGATGCAGGGGACAAGGGTTCGTGCCCCGGTCCAGGAAGATCCCACATGCCGCGGAGCGGCTGGGTCCGTGAGCCATGGCCGCTGAGCCTGTGCTCCGCAACGGGAGAGGCCGCAGCGGTGAGAGGCCCGCGTACCGCAAAAAAAAAAAAAAAAAAAAAAAAAAAAAAAGTTACTGATGGAATTTAGAGATGGATCCAACTTCAGGGGAGGTGGTTCACTTGATGCAAAAGAAGATGGAAACTAATAATAAAAAGGCAAAATAATCCATCCCTTGGCTATTGTTGTCTATAATAGCTAACCTGAAAGTAAAAGCAAATGCTGAGTTGTATCTTGACGCTAGACTAAACTCAGACTTCAATGAGTCTGAGCTTCAACCAATATCCTCAAAGCGCCCCCCTCCCCCCAACCCAGGTAAAAACTGCAGGGAGAACAGAAAGTATTTCTGAGACCTCTGGTTACCAGGAAGATAATCAAAGTTAGGGGAGAACAAACCAAGAAACTATTGAAACCAGAGGATATAATATGAAGGAGTTATTTCATTTTGTAGATCAGTAAAATCAGCTTCCTGAAGAACCTTTATGGAAATGGGCTGTGAGCATGACTAATTGGGGGCCGGGGTCTGCAGAGTGGAAGAGCATGTTTGGGTTGATACAAGTCCCACAGCTCAGTAATGAACAGATGGCTATTAAGTGACCCAGACACAGAGGAGATTGTTCCTGAGGGAATAGCCAGCCTGGTGGACTGGATAAAAGCTACTGTAAGGTGTATTCATTCCGAGAAGAGGGACTGTCCACCTCCCCCTATGAATGCCAAGTGGATTACTCCAGAGGAAGCAGCTGGCTTTATGATGACCAGGATATTTACCCACTGAATATGCCCAATACGCAGGTCATGGTAAATGCTGTGCTTAACGGAGCCCCTTTTACATGGGCATCCTCTATAACTTTATTATTGCAAAACTGAAGGCCAGTTGGGGAAGTCTTATAGAATTTGCTGTCTCAGCTTCCCCTCGTGGATCTTACGGATATTAATAAAGACATTAGGTTCATTAGTAAGATAATGGGGAAAGGCAGAGAAAAGAATCAAGAGACTGGTCTTAGCAGGGTGGATGTTTTTAAATGGTTATTAAGGAAAAAGGATAAAGCAAATATTTATAGCAATGAAACAAGAGGAAAAAGAAAGAGTCGTGAGACTCATCCCAGCAGGGTGGAAATTTTTAAATGACTATTAAGAAACGGGATAAATAAAAAAAAAACATGGATGGGGTTAAAACACAAGCTTAAGCATAGCCCTACCAAAGGTTGAGTGGGTTGAAGAGACCCCCCAACTGGTCCCCCTATATTAAAGTGGCCCAGACAAGTCCAGTTCATTTTTCCCAGTCTGGAAAAAATTTTAAAGCCTGAAGGCAGAGATTACAATTAAGAAATCTGACCAACAATCATTTGTGCTTGTGGCAATGGTTGAGTAGATGAATCAAGTTAAAGATTGACAAAAGGCCAAGGGTCCCTTGGCTTGACCCCTCACTGGGAACCCAAAGCCTTTTGCACACGAGTGGGTAAAATAGTCAGGAAGTACAAAAGAGAAGTTTCCAAGACTTCTTGACATAGGAGCCCCACACGTTACAGCACCAAAGCTCATTGGTGAAGGGCTGGCACAGGCTACAATTAGATTGAGAGAAGAGAAAAATGTGAGAGCCCATAAGGCTATCCCAATAAATTAGAATGTGTGAACAGACTTTATGTGAAGTGGTTGTGTCTCCCTTACCTGAATGTTTTATGGGAATCGATATTATGTCTGGCTGGGAAACACTTCCTCTACCTAGTATTGTAAAACCAAACCCTGTTGATGAAATCCTAATAGAGGCGACAGTTAGGAATATGAGTTGATGGAATTATGGTCAAAGTTTACAGGAGAACTGATATGTTTGAACAGGCTTGAAGTAAAGTGGTGTGTCTTTCTTTTTACGTGATTGTATTCACGGATGAACCTTGTATCTGACTGGGGAATGTTTCCCCCACTTATACTGAAAAGCAGAAGACATGTAAATCTGCCTTCCAAGTGATATTAATTGGATATTCTAGAACATGCTAAACAGAAATCAGTAAGATTGCCTGAGCTCACACAGTGTGAAATAGAAGCTGGATAGCTAGTGGGGACAAATTCTCATAAGTCACAGCCCTATCTCGAGCCTAGACTGGGGCTTATGGCAAAAGCCTGTGGGCACCTCCCAGCAACAACTACTGGGACTTTGGATTAGAGAATTTTTATTTGAGGGCTATTTACTACCTCACTATCAGATATTAATTGAAGCTACCCCGATGACTGAAAGACATAAAATGATCTTAAAACCTGAAGTACTCATAATGTCTAGGGTGATATCAGAAAAACACTCTAATAGGGATGGAAATGCCCCAAAGAGTTCCATAATAAAATGGAAATGACTTATACAGGGTCATGTTGCCTGGGGAATGCAAGGCAGAGATACTCATGAGCAGGGAGCCTCTTCCCCTAGGACTGACTCTGGGACTGTATGAAGAGCTATGAAATTCTATTGTCACTTGAACAGTGCTCTTCAAACAGCTCTCAACTAACCAACAATGAGTCGCTTGGTTTGTGGATGGCAGTTCCACAGTGAATGGACATCTTGTTTGAAAGGCCGCCACTCTGATGGAGGAAGGTGAAACAAATCTGCTCAGCTCGGTGGGCTGAATTGCATGCTGTTTTCCTAGCACTGATGGGAAAATTGAACAGTGGAAAGAGCCCCTCTGTTTGGGTTTTCACTGACTCATGGGCGGTGAGCAACAGCATGGCCATATGATTCAGCAGGACGGCAATGGAAATCCAGGCTTCCCTGGTGGCGCAGTGGTTGAGAGCCCGCCTGCCGATGCAGGGGACACGGGTTTGTGCCCCTGTCTCGGAGGATCCCACATGCCGCGGAGCGGCTGGGCCCGTGAGCCATGGCCGCTGAGCCTGCGCGTCCAGAGCCTGTGCTCCGCAACGGGAGAGGCCACAGCAGTAAGAGGCCCGCGTACCGCGGAAAAAAAAAAAAGGATTCCCATGTGGGGCACAGCCCTATGGAAACCACTGTGGGAATTTGAGGGGTAGGTTAAAGGAGGAAATGTCAATGCTCATCTAGATTTAGAAGATTGGAATTGATGGGGCTCAGGGCAGACCACCCCCAAATATGCCACTTAGGTAACTTTTTGAATGAAAGTTACCTAAGAAGCAACCAGTACAAAGACACTCTGACCCACCTTTGACCCCTGAAAGCAGGAAATAAATCTCTCATACGAAATGTACCCTCCCTTTACCAGAAGGTAGGAGGCATCCTTGTCACCACTGCTTTTGTCACTGCTTTGAGCCTTATATGTCTATGAGATCTCATACTTAGAAAATAAAAATTTGCTTTTTTCTCGTGTTACTCTGCCTTGTGCAGTTTAGTTATTAAGCCAGCCAAAGAACTGAGAGAAGAAGGGAAAAGGTTTTTTTTTCCCCCTGTACAGAATCAACAAGCAGATATCCCTGTGTGCTCATTTAAGGTAGCTACCTGGGTCCATGATTTGAGGGGAGCTGGGGATACTGCAGCCGGGCAGAGATGAGCTGAATCTAAACACAGTGCTTCTGCCCCCTCTTAGGCACAAGATTCTAATAAGAACTGTTCTGTCTTCCAGCCAAAGAGACAGAGCCTGCAGCTAGCTCTGTGGCAGATTCCCAAGGGGGAAGGCCCTGGTCATGGCTGGCAAATGAGACAGATGCTGGTGGCCCCAGGGGACTACAAATGGGTCCTGGCAGAAATGCACTAACTCTGGGCCAGGCTCTGCTTACCCAGTGGTAGAAGCACATGCTCAGAATACTATAAAAGAATCTGAACAGAAAATGTTGCACCAATCTGGATGGCTGACCATCATTTCTTTAGACCAAGGAACATACTTACAAACCATAATGTCCAACAATGGGCAGTGAGATATCGTCCCCTGAGTACTAGTTCTATGGAGAATTAGAATGAGCAATGAAAACACTGGTTATCTAAAATGGGAGGAGATAAAGCAGGAAGGTCTGGCTTGCACACACCTTCATGAGCGTGTGCTCACACTCAATATGAACATGAGCAGGACTCAGGAATGTCTGTACTGGAGAGATTTCTCTGTTTTTCCAGTGAATCTGGGGAAGAGGAGGTGGGGAAGGTGCTGGTATACTTTCTCTCCTATATCACCTCAACTTTTTTTTCCTTACCTGATCAGTGGTCTTAGGACTAGGGCAACAACTACAAGGGGTGGAAACAAAGATGATTCCTAAGCAAGATACTGCAACAATATTTTAATCCTTCTGTCAGAATTCCTAAGGGCCTGATGGGGCAAGATGGGCCTTTACGCATTCTGGCAGAATTGGTGCAAGAGTGAAAGTAGCCAGATCTCCAGGTGGTAAAGACAGCCCACCAGTTCTGCCCCTGTGTAACCTTACCCTATGTGAACAGGAGTGGACCGAGGAGGAAACACTTACTGGACTAGTATTGCTACCAGCAAGCTACACCAGCACAGTGGTCGAGCCTAATGTCTCTTCCAAATGTGGAAGAGTTTGGGTATAAATGGTGAGAAGGAAGCATAGGAGCTATGGATAAAGTAATGAATAAATGAGTTCTATGAAAAGGGAAATCCAAGGGCTTCCCTGGTGGCGCAGTGGTTGCGAGTACGCCTGCCGATGCAGGGGACGCGGGTTCGTGTCCTGGTCCGGGAAGATCCCACATGGCCCGGAGCGGCTGGGCCCGTGAGCCATGGCCGCTGAGCCTGCGCTCCGCAATGGGAGAGGCCACAACAGTGAGAGGCCCGCATATCGCAAAAAAAAAAAAAAAAGGGAAATCCAATATTGAACCTCAAAAGAAGCTCAGAGCAAGAGATGATATTATCTCTTAGCTCAATTATATGGGTGCCTTGAAAGGGCGAAGCCATGGGGTTGCCAAGACCACTCCTGCTTTTGGAACTTTACAAGATGGAATGGAAGCCTACAAACCTGAGGGACCTCCCCCTGGGAGACATTTTCCATATGCTACAAGGGAGAACTAGAACTAATGATCATTAATGACTGCATGGGATTCTAGAAATGTGCTGATATCTTTTGAGTTACGCATTGTTTTGTTATAAAGTACCCTTGGCCAGAGACCGGGGGCTGGGCTGTGAGATAATCAGAAATATATATTGGTCTCTGCTCCCAGTTCCTGGCACAGAGCTTGTAAAACTCCCGTAATTTCCTAAGTGATAAGAACACTAGAAGCATCTCTTGTTCTACTATTGGTCTTTGACCTCTGTTCCTGACACAGAGCTTCTGAAACGCTAGATAGTGTCAGAAATTGAGTTGAATTGTAGGACTTCCAGCTGGGGTCACAGAAAAGTGCTTGGTGTGGGGAAACCTCCATGTATTTGGTGACCAGAAGTGTTTTGTGTGAGTAGTAAAGGAGACTCACAGGGAGGAAGCACACAGTGAGGAAGAACTGGGTTTTCCTTACACAGGGGAAAGCGGAGTTTTCATTTTTAGATTCCCTTGTCCAGAACAGGAATTAAATAAATATTTGTCGAACTGAACAGGATGTACTTGGGGCCAGGGAGACGATGCTTGCATCATGACCGTCCTACTCAAACAGAAGACTGGCGGTACAAAATGTGAAACACCCTCTCTTCATTTTCAATCATTCTCCTTCATAAGGACAAAATAATCTCTAATTAAAGTGAAGTTTATTTATATTCATGTAGAAATAATATGCAATCCCCTCCTCCCCCAAAAAGACTAAGTTCTGTATGATTGCAATAGCATCTAATCAGTTACAGTTTGTGTGGTTTTTTGCTTTTTTTCGGGAAAGCTAGCTGTATTTTCATGATCAGCATGGTACATATAAAAATGTGTTAATGTGAATTCAGTCTGAATGATACCAAGTGTTACAAGTTTTATGGAGCAGATTCACCAGGTGGGAGAGCTTGATATTTTTTTAGTTTTAAAAACCGTTTTGGAATTTAAGATCTACTAATAAGCTTAATTAAAGTAAAACAGAAAAGGAGTTATTTTAAGATTCCTAAGTTTCAGTAAGTCATTATAACAAATAATTATGGGTGCTGAAGTAATTTTCAAACTTCTAATGTTCACTTGGTATCTCCACTCTTTTTTTTCCTTTGTCTGATTCCAGGATTTAAGTTCCTTTTGAAACCTGAAAGTAAACTATTGGATTTACTTTCTCTCCCACTTTGAGTTTTTTGAGCTGACACTTCTACGAGATTCTACCTCATGGAATAATATGTGAGTCAGACATTACTAACTGTCCCCGATATCTATACTCCTCTTTTCCCTTTTGGCAGTAGGATGTCCTGGACACATGTCTGTGCAGATTGAAACTCCATTTCTCATCACCTTTACCATGAGAGGTGGCCATGTGACTAAGTCCTGGACAATGAGATGTGGAAGCAATGGGTGCAGTGAAATACTTGGACTTCACCTTTTTCTCTTATGTGTCTGCATGGTGTTGGCCATGCAAAAGAAAGAAACACCTTAGGAAAAGCTGGATCAGCAAAACAGAAGAAATCTGGGTCCTTAAATGATCACAGGGAACATGGGACCCTGCTGAGCTGGATCAATCATCTTTAGATTGATGTATGAGAGAAGTAAGGTTTAATCATATTTAAGACACTGCATTTTTAAATCTCTTTGTTTAAGCAGCTGAGCCTTTGATCTATCTGATACAATTTATCACAGTTCATCATCTTAACATTAGGAATATGAATAGGTGGCTTTTGCTTTTCTATGTCAGTTGACTCTTCTGGCCTAGGTCTTGAGCCCAAGATTCTGTTCTCACTATGCAAGCCCCAGTCATCTAATCCTGGCTTTCAAGGCAATTCTTGATTATGTATAACTCTTGATTATATATATATATATGTCTTTTCTACATTTTAAATTCCTTTTATTATCATTTGTTTCTTATTTCAACAATATCCTAAATTAATTAATTGAAATCTCATGGGTACTATATTTTTATATACTTAGAACTTCAGGATAAAGATTCTGAAATCCTTTCCTTCTTAAGAGATTATATTATAAGTTATAATAAATAACTTATAAAAATTCTATATATTTTTATAAGTTATTTATTATTCAGTTTGAGTGATATTTCAAAGAAGGACACATATTTTGCTCAACCTCTTAGAAAATGTCTTCTGCTTGCTTTTTCTTTAATTCATATGAGGATATTAATTCTAACTTAAATGTTTAATTGCAGCCCAATGTTTAGGATCTTATTCTTTTGAGATAGGTTTAATGACATTAACATTCTTCACACTCTTTGATGTTTGAAAGATCACATGATGCCCCTTGAACCATAATGACTTCCATGTACATTTCATAAAGACAAAGATACTTTCCTAACTCTAAAACTACACTAATGTTAACTTCCAATCAGAAAGTTAACATTAGAGCAGTACTGTTATGTAATGTAGGGATGTTATTCAAATTTTTCCAATCGTCACAATAATTGTTTTTTATAAAATTAAAAAAAAAAATCTGGTCCAGAATCCAGTCCAATATCACACATTAGATTTAATTGTTCAGTCTTTAGTCTCCTTTAAAATGGAGCAGTTCCACAAATTTTCTTTGACAGTCATGACCTAGATATATTTGAACAACACAGAGCAATTATTTTGTAAATGTTCCTCAGTTTGAGCTTGTCTGATATTTCCTCATTCTTAGAGACAGATATGCCTATTTAATGGTAATACAGAAGTGATGTGGCTTTCTTTCCACATTCTAGAAGGAGGTACATATGAATTTGGCTTCTTACTGAAGATGTTGATTTTGATCACTTGCTAAGGTGGTGTCTGCCACATTTCTTTTTTTTTTATATATAAATTTATTTATTTTTGGCTACATTAGGTCTTTGCTGCTGTGCATGGGCTTTCTCTAAGTTGCAGCAAATGGGGGCTACTTTTTGTTGTGGTGCTCAGGCTTCTCATTGTGGTGGCTTCTCTTGTTGCAGAGCATGGGCTCTAGGCACGTGGGCTTCAGTAGTTGTAGCATGCAGGCTTCAGTAGTTGTGGCTTGCGGGCTGTAGAGCGCAGGCTCAGTAGTTGTGGCGCACAGGCTTAGTTGCTCTGTGGCATGTGGGATGTTCCTGGACCAGAGCTTGAACCTGTGTCCCCTGCATTGGCAGGTGGATTCTTAACCACTGCATCACCAGAGAAGTCCCTGCCACATTTCTTTACTATAAAGTTGCTACTTTTCCTTTTTCAAATAATAAGTATTTTGTGTGGAGATACTTTGAGGTATGTAAATATTCTATTCCTCATCAGGCTTTTACTAACTAGTTTGCACGGATGATTATTAGTATTAATGTAGGCTAAATGATGATTTTTTTCTAATCATTATTTCTCCTAAATTTTTTACTTGGTATTCTGCCATAAGGGAGAGCTTTTCTTTTTCCCCATTTATTCATTCGTTTATATCGGTATGAAGCTATGGATTTTTATCTTCTTTAATGGGTTATAATCCATTATTATCATTATTATTATTTTGAGATTCAAATTGTCCCAGATTTGGCTAGTAGAATTTCTTCAAGCAGGCCCTTGGGTCTTTTTGACATGCTCTTATCATTTTTTTAGTACATCTTTATATTCTAGGGTATTACAGGCCCTTCTTGTCCTTTTCCCCTGCCAGTCTGGAATCAGCATTTCTCCAAATAGTCTTGGTTTCTTATAGTGAGAATGGTTTGGAAACCAAGATGTGAGCTGTAGGTATGCTTATTGCTACTGGAGAGACATTGATTACAGGCTCTCTCAGCAGACAGAGCTAATAATTCTATGCTGGTTTCTCCCTTTCTCTCTCTAACACATGTATATCTGTTATTTCTACTTGATCTATCTATCTATCTATCTATCTATGCCATGAGTACCTGCTGATACCTCCAATTCCAGCCTGATATTGAAGAGTTTATTCTAGCCTTCTCTCTCTTCACATTTATTTCTTCCATCTCTGACAGTGAAACCTGGCTCTCATTATCCTCGATATAATTACTTGTTTGCTCAATCCTAGAATACACTATAAGTAGTTTCAAAGCTGGCAAAATCAAACCTACTGACTAGAGTTGAATATTTGCTTATAATTCTTTCCATCCTTAGCCTACGTGTGTATAGTTAAAATACTTTTTCAACATTACTTGGCTTAGTTTTGGTTCTTTTCCCACTTCTTTAATGTGGTTATATTATTCTTTTGAAATGGAGTTAGTTTTATTCTTTTCTGTTAGTATTTAATATTAGAGTTTCCCTCACCTTTATTGATGTATTACTGTTGGTGGTGGTGGTGGTTAGTATGTAAAACATTAAAATGGTTCCAGGAGCCATTACACTAAAAGGTGGACTTGGAGAAGTCCACCAACCCTTACTTCTACCCATTCTTACCCCCAGTTCCCTTCCACTCTGTTTTCACCCCCATTGCTTCTACCACATTTTAAACCACTAATATAATATAATGTAATGTAATATATAATATAAATTATATATATTTTATATTATATCACATTTTAAACCACACTATATATATATGAAGATATATATATGTGTGTATATACATATATATATATATACATGATCACACATATATATACGTGATCTTCATTCTTACATAAAATTTGTCTACTATAGGTATTTTTTTTTCACTTTGTTCTCTTCTACTTAATACCTTCTGGGAACTATTCTATATGTGTTCATAGATATTTTTCTCATTCTGTTAGACAGTGAAGTAGCCCTGCATTCTGTTATAACTTATTCCATCACTCTTCTATATATGGGTATTTAGGTGGTTTTCCAAATTTTGCAATTCTAAATAAGGCTACAATAAACAACTGACTATATATATATTTAAATTGTTGAATGTTATTCTTCAGGACAAATTCCTAGAAGTTGAATTGCTGGCTTAAGGAAGCAAATGTACATACCATGTGTTACATATTGCTAAATACCCCTCCATAAAGCTTGTACCAATGTTCTTTCCACCAGTAGACAATGAGAGTGCCTATTTTCTCATAGTTCGGCCAGCAGACTGTGTTGTCAAGTTCTTAATATTTTGTCATTCTGATAGGAGAAAAATTGTCACAAGGTAGTTGTATTTTCATAAACTTAAAGACATTTTTTTATCATTTTTTGTGATTTGTAAATATTTTTGCCTATTTTATTATCAAGTTTTTATTTTGTTTCATTTTGCTCAAGTTTTAAGTGTTTTTGTGTAATATGGATATTATCCCAATGTTTGCATACATGATGCAAATATATTCTTTATCATTTGTCTTTTGGTTTGTCTTTGTTTAGATTTGTTTTGTTTTGTTTTACAATGCAAAGGTTGGGTTTTGCATAGTTGAATATATCAATCTTTTATTGAATTTGAATTTTTAGTCATAGTTAGAAAGGCTTTCCTCGTACCCAGATTTTAGAGAAATTCACTCCTTTCTAATATGTGGACGGTTTAATTTTTTATGTTTATTAAGTATCTGAACTATCTGCAATTTATTTTTTGGTACGTTATAAAATTTGAGTCTAATTTAATATTTTTTCCAGAAGTTATTCGTTTGTCCTATTACCCTTTATTAAACAACCCATCTTTTCCTCAGTGATTTTAGATGCCACCTTAATCACTGCAAAATTTCAATCACCTCAGAATTTCTCCAGGTACTTGGATCTATTTCTGCACTTAAAAAAAAGAATCCACTAAACTGTCTCCACTTATGCATCATTATGACACTGTTACAATCATAGAGACTTCACAGTATGTTTAATACCAACCCAAACCAGTCCACCCTCACAGCTCTTCCTTCTCACTGTTTTCCTAGCTATCCTTGAATATTTATTTTCTATATGAACCTTAGTATCAACTATGGCTCCACAAGAAGCTAGGGGTTTTGTTGTTGTTGTTGTTTTTAACTGGAATTGTCAAATTTATAAATTAACTTAGGGAGATGTGACGTCTTTATGATGCTGAGTCATGGGGTCCAAAAGGGATAGGGATATCTTTTGGGATATCTTTCAAGTTAACTTTTGTATCTTTCAAGAGCATATTATTATTTTTTTCTCATATTCTTAAACGGTCTCCAAAATTGCCTGTTCTTTTCATTTTACCTTCTTCATCAGAAGCATTATATTATCAAGACTAACTTATTGAATCCCAAGGAACTTTTAAGTCCCTTGCATATGGTCAGAGAGCTAATTTACCAGGACTCTTTTTCAGTATTTTCATACTTGAGACTGATTTCTTTTGTTTTTTTTAAAATAATTTTTAACTTTATTTTTTAATTAATTTTTATTAGAGTATAGTTGATTTACAATGTTGTGTTAGTTTCAGGTGCACAGCAAAGTGAATCAGTTATACATACATCCACTCTTTTTTAGACTCTTTTCCCATATAGGTCATTACAGAGTATTGAGTAGAGTTCCCTGTGCTACACAGTAGGTTCTTATTGTTATCTATTTATATATAGCAGTGTGTATATGTCAATCCCAATCTCCCAATGTCTCCCTCCCCCACCCCTTCCCCCTTGGTCACCATAAGTTTGTTTTCTATATCTGTGACTTTGGAGGTGATTTTATTCAATGTCTTCTTTCTGCCACACAGCTTCTCCCTCCCACCTTAACAATCTGTAAAGTTTGCAGCAGCAGCTCCAGAGTTAGCCTTGCTGGAAAAAATTTTTAACTTAAGTAATTTGAAGTCTTTAGTTTTCTTGTATGTTGATTATGCCGAAGGCATTTCTGTCATTTTGTTTGTTCTTCTATTGTTCTTTATAGTTTATTTATAAGATGCAAGGAGAGATTTGGATTTTGGCTACTGACATACCCTATCTACTCACACACAAAAATCACTTTTAGTTGTCAAGTTAGACACGACTTACATACAGTCCTTACAAAGGATATATGTTACAAAATCCTCCCATGATTAAATAATTCAATCCAGCTCAAGCTTGTTCCTTCAGACAAACTTAGAGTCTTCTTTTCATCAGTCAATGATTTGTAACATATTGTGTTCCCTCTCTTTCTGAGGGGACGGGTATGCCGGTAACCAACATTTGTTGTTTAATTTAGATTTAAATAATTTAACTCCAAGTTCTTCCCAGTGTAAGTATTTATTTCTATCCTCCAAATCTGTGGTTTTAATTTGTGTTCTGTGGCGTCTTAGTGGTTCTGTGTAGAGGGAGGAGTGGCCCTGTGGGCAGGCTCCAGTATCACTTCATCAAAACAGGTCAACTTTTAGTGTGTCTTTCTTTTGAGTTTAAGTTATCATAAGTATATATGGTTCAAAGCCTTTAAAAATACCAATAAAAAGAGAAAAAAAATACCTACCTCTAAATGAATTTTATGTCTTTTTAAAAATCCTTCTGAAGACGCATTGCTTTTTGTTTGCATGCATTTTTTTAGTAAACCAACTCCGTTCCCACTTGAAAGCAGTTCAGCCGAAATAGAATATGTGGGAAAAAATTATATCTAATTAGCATATCACTATTCTGATACAACAAAATGCTATTCTTTTAGTTACATTGCCAAAAAAGGTACAACTCTAAAACTTAATATCTTAAAACAACATTGTTAACTTGTACAGTTCTATGGGTTGCCTGGGTCCACCTAGGCAGTTTTCTGCTGTTCTACTTGGGGCCATATGGGTAGAAATCAGATGTCAGCTGAGGATGAAGTCCTCTGGCCATTTGCCTGGGCTGCTTAATGGACAAGGCTCTGTCCATCTCAACATTGTCTCAGGGACTCTCTCCATGTGGTCTTTTCACATAATCTCTCAACCAGGGTAGCCAGACTCCTTACGTGGTGGCTCAGAGCTCCCCAAAGTACAAAAGTGAAACTGACACGTTACTTCTTCCATATTCTATTGGTTAAAGCAAGTCACAGGCCCAGCCTAGATTAAAAGGGTGGGAACAATAAAATGCATAAATACCAGGAGGTATGGCTTCATGGGGTCTATCTTTGCAGTGCTCACCACCCTGTGTCACACTCAGAAGTATAAAACCAGGAGCACGTGTTTTCTCTTCAGTTCTGCTATTTTCACGGAACAGACCAAGCTCTGAATGATTTCCTCCTTTTTTACACGTGTCCTGGTTTACTCTGTGCTTCCACTCGCTGACTTCTTACTCTCTAGTTTACGTTTGTTCAGATTCCCAGGACCAGTGGCCAAACCACGAACATTTACTAGGCAAGTTTTGTTTTCTGCAAAATGTCTTTTAATATAGATGCATTCCCCTAAATATGCTTTATTTCTGGCTTCCTTTTCTTTAATAAGAATCAAAATTATATGAGTCACAAGCCTTGGCAGCTGAGAATCTGTTTGTTTGTTATTATATCACTTGCCGCGTACATAGTAAGGGATAAAACATACCTGTTGTATCGAAATGAATTCTACTGTGAAACCCTCATGTCCCATGCTTCTACTAAGTCCAGTGAGAAACTTGCTTGGCCTGGACAAGATACTCCTTTCTCAGTAATTTCATTGCCCCTACCCAGTGGCACAAAAGCTGTGTTTCTGTTATGAGCTCCCCGGTCTTAGGCACGTTGCAGTGAAAGCCCTGGAATGAGATCCTCCCTTCAGCTTGGAAGTCTATAGCTGAAAACTCGCCCTTTGGTCCTTAGCAATCTTTATCAGGACTATTCCATTACTAAGCACACCAGGACTTCCACCAAAACATTCTGTACCTGAGCAAACTTTGTTAAATTTAATTTCCTGATGATTAATTAATTAATGTACCCAAAATCTCCAAAGAATAATCAGTTTAGATTTTATTTGACAGCGTTGCCAAACCTTCTTCTTTTAATCAACTAGGATATTAAAAAGAGACTCCTTGAACAGTTAATTTTACATCTCATTTTCAATCTCACATTTCTGCCTGCCCACAGACTAAGAAGGTAGGTGTATATTCTGGTTACATTTCATCTGATAGCTAAATTTTCAGTATATTTCCTTCTAAATCTTGATCTGTGCTCTGTGGTTTCTATAACTCTATCCATGGGGTGCCTGCAGGAACCAAACTAGGAAATTCTCTGCTGAATTTATCTCAGTAAGATTTTTTGCTATTGAACATTTCACAGCAGCCTATCATTCGATGTGTGGGCATGTGTCTATTTCAGCAATTAGGAACCGGTGGTATTTAATAATATAAAAGATAATTTTGAAGTAATGCTAACTCAGACCCTAAGTCATATGTGAGTTTTCTTTCTAAGAACATTTTTCTATGAGTATAAGTAAGAGAAGGTAGCTGTCTTTTAACTAGGAGAAAGAATGCAGCTACATGGTTGATTTCTCTCCCACACCAGCTGTGCAAGGCCATAATCAACGCCACAGACCTGCATAAGCCTTCTCAATCCTCCTCCTTAACAAAGGCAACATAAACAGGGTAGGAGAAAGAGTTAAAATTTCACATTGGTGAGAGGATATGTACAGCTTTTTTCACCATTTAGAATATAGTCATCTATAACTTTAAGGACTCATTTATGTAGCTGTGTATACTAAGCAGCAAGAATTACTTTAGGCAATTTAACTAGGTACCAACTATACAATGCAGAACCTTGTACGTAATATGTACCAGTATCTGATACTTAGGAGGAAAGCTCCACAAGTCTGAAGAGACTAGTTACATTGATCCATCTCTCTATATCTATCTACACACACATATGTATTTTCTCTCTCATTTTAATTTTATACATCTTGAACCTTATTCCTGTTAACTTTGCTGAGAGTTTGTTGCTCTTCATTTCTAAACTAATATGATCTTCAAAGCTTCCCTGAGAGCTTTATTTTGTGCTCTGACTGACTAGGCTCCCTGAAATTTTCCTTTTGTGTCAGCAAGATCCTGCTTCTCTCCAACATTTCTTTAGTTAACTTTCCCCCTGTTGGCTCAACTCTATTTCTTTGTCTTAATAATTGAAAAAAGAAGAAAAGAAAGAAAACATGGAAAGATGGAATGAAACTTATTCCTAATCAATAACATCTATGCTGTTCGAATGCTTCAGATTCACTCATCAAACTAATTTATTCTGTATTAGTTTTATTGCATCACTACAGGCTAAGAATGTGGAAAAAATACTTGCATAAGTAACTGCAGTTAAAAGAGAAAATAGGTAAGTACGATATAGGCACTTCTTATATAGTACTTTATATATGCTGAGCACAACCCATGGTTATACTTTTATTACATCATTTAATTCTCAGAACACCTCTCTAAGGCAGGTTCATTTACTATCCACATTTACAGGTGAGGAAACTGAGACGCAGAAAGGTTAAGGAACTTGGCCAGGATCGTACAAGAAGGGCTGAAACTTGAATCTGTGTCTGGGGAGAGATCACTACTAGAGTCAAGAGGGACCTAGCATATGTTCCATGACATCATGTGACCTGATGGGTACTTTACATGTATTATCCCATTTACTACTCACAACAACTGTGTTAGGAAAACATTAATTTCCTCATTCTGAGATGAGGAAACAGATTCATAAACTTTAAGAAAACTTGACTAAATTCAAAAGCTATTAAAATGTAGAACCGTATTTAAAACTTGGGTCTATGTCTCTCAGGAGTCTCTTTCTACTGGACTTTGTGATACTGGTGGTTTTTGAGCTGGGCATTAAAAATGAGCTGTACTCAATGCACAAAACTGAATGTGTTTGGTAGAGGAAGCTTAAAGATACAGAGAATATTGTGCTGTGGTACAGAGGTGCAGATCAGCAAATGATACATCATAAGTAGTATCCTTTGTGTGCTTTTTCTGGTAGGTGGTGTGGTTACTGTGGGTTTCGAGCAGGGAGTAGCCTGAAGAAATAGGAACTTTTCAGGAAGACCAGTTTGGCATCAGTGTAGAGGACCAATGGGAAAGATGTGGTACTGGGTATGCTAATGATGTCATATCTTCAAGACCTGAAGGCTCATTAGATGTAGAGAGTAAACAAAAATAAATCATGTAGTCTGAGGCTCACTTTTCGAGTGGGTTACTGTAAAAAGCGGGGCTGTTGAAAAAAAAAAAAAAGTGGGGCTGTTGGCCAAGGTAGAGAATCCAGGCAGAGGAGCAGGTCTGGGACAAATGATGATGAGCTCAGTCTTATAAATGTATTAATGTGAGGCACATGTGGAGCATAAAGACATCCACAACTAGTTGGATGTATAGGTCGGTCTCTGGAGATTAAAATGTTGGAATTATCAGTGTAAAGGGGATAGTTGAAATGGTGGGACTAGGTAAGTCTGCTCAGAAAAAGTATGCAAAATAAAAGGATCCTCTGGGTTATATGCAGCAAAGTAGTCTTAGGGAAGTCTAAGAGAAAGAAGCCAAAGTTTAACAGGTTTGAGGTTGCCCAGACAATGAGAATATGGATATAGGGAGATTAGACCATGGAGAGAAGGTCAGAATAAGGGTCGGGATAAGGGTCAGGATAATGGTCAGAATTTTGTGGTCATCATTGTTCTTTTCAGTGGTGATGGTGAGGGTTCTTGCTTTCTTTGCTTAATGTTGTCATTTGAAGTTAAAAAAAAAAACCTTGAGATTATTCATAATGTTAGAGCAAGTAGCAAATGCAGAGTGAAATATTGAAAACTGGAAAGGTAACTGGAAAGGAATAAATCATGAAACAGAAAACATTTGGGAGACTGAGTCAAAATGCAGGCAGAGGTATTAGCCTTTAATGGGAAATTAACAATTTCTTCATCTGAAACTGGAAGAGAAAGAAGAACAAAATAGATTTTGAAGAATAGATAGCTATGGAAGTAAGAAATTGCTTTAGTTCAAATTACATATCCTTAATTTTCTTGGAAGAATTAGAGGTAAATTTATCTTTTGAAAGGGGCTAGAGTATGACTTATGATATAATAGAACATTAACTATAGTATTCAATATAAGCAGCAAGAGTAAGGAAGCCAGAGCCCCATGGCATAGGTACTTTGTGATTTCAAAGGAAATCGCAGCTTCCTACCTTCCAATGAAAGGATTAGAAGACCTCTTGAACTCAGAGGTACTCCAAATTCCCCACCGCCTGAAAACTAGTTTTATTTATATAGTGCATGGAATTTGGGACATTTGAGGACAGAACGTGAAAATGATTTTTTTTAAGGTTAAAAAGCACTATATAAATGACTCAGGGCACCACCTCTTTATGGGGGGTACTTCACATTGGAAATTACACATGAACCTACCATAAGAAATTACACATGTACCTACCCTAAGAAATGACACATGAACCTACCGTATCTAATCTAAATCACATTTCACTCCAAATTTTTACTCTTTTTTACATACATCCTAGGTCTAAGACAGTTTTTTTTTTCCCCTGTAAAATATATTCCAGAATGAGATTCACTTGAACACTGAGATAGAAATTTGAAATGGCTCTGAGTTATGAACAAATAATGACCAGCACCTACAATTCATTATATGGAATTTTCCACCAAAGAAAATTCTGACTTTTGTGTAAGTCTTTCTTTGACTTTCAGTAACTGTGTCACCTTTGGTGCTTAAAAATCCCTGAATGGCACTCCATAATACCTATCCCTGGACCCTTGAGAGATGGGTACATAACACAGCTATTCCTGGGCAGAGCTGATCCAGTCTGTGTGGGAGCAGGTTTGATAAATTATTTCTTCAAGGACTAGATTGAAAGCAAATTTCTAGGGCCTTTCTGATTTTCATCATAGCAACAAATTTATATGCTTGTGTTAATTTGTGAGAGTTTTGATCTGTACATCATCAATATGTAATTGAATTCTATTTGGTTGTGTTTTTATTTAATTTGCTACAAAATTTGAGGTAAACATCAAATTTGACTGGCATTTTCAGTAAATTGACAGTTGTTTTATTTACATGACTGGTTGTTTTGGCATTTGTTATAAGCAAAATCTCCCTAGTGAGTCCAAGATAATTTATGATAGCATTGTACTCCATGTGTCAAGCCAAATCTTATTTAACTAGCTATTTCACATCTAGTGACAACAGTAGACATTACTAAGTCATTAAAATTCAGCGTTGGGCCACACACAAAATCTCTTCATCCCTTAACTTTAAAATAACCATAACTATTGTATACAAATGAATATATGTATACTATTACAAGTGCTTTCGCAATGACTTTTCCAATTAACTAAACCACAGAGAGGCCAAAACGAGCTTTTTTCTGGGATGATTTGGGGAATGTGCACAAAAGATGACATTCTTTACAAGCATGGAAACAAATTGGTTTTATGCTCTTTCAGCGTATACTGTGGAATAAAAAATAACTGAATCAAACTTGGTCACTGATGGTACATATTATTTTTATTTTTACCATCTAATTATTTTAATCATGGCTGGTGATAGAAGTATGTGTTTTTACAGTTTAACTCTGGAATATATATACATTCTTTGTTCCCATCCTCTACAGATTTCATTACACCATTCTTACAAATAAAGAATTCTGTAAGCATCCAATTACTTTAGGCATAGCGTCTCAATCTCTTCAAAAGAGACTGAGAATGAAAGACAACAGAACAATGGGCATCTTATATTCTTTATTTAGGGTCACTTTAAAGCAAATCATTTCCTTGTCAACCCTTCTCCCTAGCGCCTAAGTCATATCTGCAAATAGCTTCCATGATAACCATTTGCTTACGTGTCCACTTGAAGAAAGTGGAACATTTTCCAGTTGCTTATATGGAAACCCCAAAGTAGAAAGTAGAAGTTTTTCTGTTATCAGACTGTCTGGCTCCTATCTTGCCCCTTATAAAAGACCTTTTAAGTAAGCTTATTTTTGTCTATAATCAAATACTCAAGAAGAGGCCCTTCAATGATGTAAATGTACTTCCTTCTCCTTTTAGAATTATTTCCCTAAAGCCAAGAGTCCTTCGTTGACCTTTAGTTCAACAACCTTATGAAAACTGCAACTCCCGTTCTGCTATTTTGGAATGATAGTAATCTCTGAGCATGTATGCTAATATACAGCGATATGGTCACCAGTGTTTCAGATGCCAGCGGAAATGCAATCCACTGCTATAAGGAAGCACTTATGAACTTGCAAAGAATAAATGGCTGCTGTCAGGCTGCTGCTTGTGGTATCGAAACTCCGGCAGACATATATGCTTAGAAGGCTTAGTCTAATGAATTTCATCCACACCTACCTATGTGATATCTAGAAATTTGCCAAGTGTTTGTGCAAATATATATTGCCCAGGAAATCGTAGGAAGAAATAGATCTAACTTCAAAATTTATTAAAACTTAATTTTGGTAAATAGGACTGTTTTAGAAAAATCTGAAAACATATTTATCCACGCTGACCATTGTCTGTTTTTGCCAAGTCATTGAGATTTTAACCAAGAACACAATTCATTTGTAAGATATTTTATATTGGAAGTTTCCAGTATGTCTACAGCATAACAGTATTAAATACAAAATGAAGAAAGAGACAGATGAATGATTATACCCAGAAGCTGTCTGCTAACAAGTATTTTTTATTTTTATTTTTATCCTAGTAGCTTTAATTTTTTGACTGTTCTTTGAACTTTCATTTTTATGAAAGGTCAGGAGCTGCTTAAACGAGTATGCTCTTCCTCAATTTAAATGCTAAATAGGTTTCTTGGATGCAGCCTAACAATATATCTGATAATTAGAACAGGAAAGGGAAAGTAGACAATCTTTTTTAGGTGTTAACACCAGAGAAGTTTCATCATCCAACAAGGAACAAAATCTGTCTAGAAAAGACTTAGGTTGAATTACCTGTTGCCAACAGTTCAAAGAAATCAAAGCAGGATTAGTATTAATGACAAAACAAACATGTTGCATTGTCTTAAGCATAAATGAGGTACAGAATATCTGTACTCATTGAAGATCAAAGGATAATTTTCAATGAAAGTGCGGCATACTTTCCAAAAAGCATGAGAAATCTAAAAGGCGAAGGATTTCAAATTTCATTTTTTTTCCTCATGTGATTCTTTAATAAAGACGGATTGAAATTCTTTTTGGAAGGTGTCATGTTTAGGTGTTGAAATATGTAATCTTATTATTATAGACTTTGCAGCAATGAAGTATCCTTTTTAGTGTATGCTCTGACTTGTTAGTATTGGAATAGAGACATTGTTGGAAAACAATATTTAAACTATCAAAATAGAGTTATAGGAAAACAAAAAAGGCCTGCAGACACTGTTGTAACTGGAATTTTATCCTCTCCAAAGTGAGTAGCTGTAAACAAGGGCATTTTCATACCACCCGTGTTGTAAGAAAGCCAAGACAGGAGTATCATTAAGAGGATGCCTTTGGTCTGCACCCAAAGGAGACTGTTCGAATATGGAGTAGGTTGCTTGATCTTGAGACCTTATCTTGTGGAACCTTTTTTCCACCTTCTGTTATCGCCACATTCTCACCCATCAGTGAAAATTCACTTTTCCAAACATGTCCTGTTCTCCCAGGGACCATCTATTAGTTTGGTTTTCACTGGAATGCCTGCTCTTCCTTCTCTACTTCTCCTTTTCCTTTCCTTCATACTTTTATTTATTACTATTATCTCATTACAGAGACTTTCTTGACCTCAAGTTACCCTCCCCAGACTGGGTTAGATTCTCCTCTATCTTATATTGTACTTACTAAACCATATTACCATTGTACCTTTGCCAACCCCATTCCCTATTAGACTGGGAATTCTTCAAGGGCACTAGCTATATCTTTAATCATTATAATTCTCAAATACTTTTGGTATTGTAGGTATGGGAAAAATTTGCCAAATGTCATAAGGTAAAACTTTCCTGGAAGTTTTCAATCCTGGTCTACAAATGGATTCACTTCCACCTAATCACTCCGTTTTGCTAATGGGTGTTTTAGAATCCCTTTGAGAGGTAGAGACTGGACATATTCAACTGTTCAATATATCTTTTCCTTTCAAGACCACCGGTGACATGAAAAGACCACAAACTACAGTTACCATTCAATAAGGTGACACCAGATATGGTGAGGAATAGACAACCAAGCCTGTGGCTTTCATTTCACAGGGTCTGGTTGCCTTATGCTTCCTTCCAGTGTCTCAAAGTATTTGGTAATAGAGATGGAGGTAAAGACCGAAGGTCAGAAGTAGTTCCTCTCCCCCGGGAAAAACTAAAGTTATCCCAGTTTTACTTCAAAAATTCCCCTTTCAGTGTTCTTTTGTATCTAAGAACTCAAATGGAAAGGAAGGGAATTTTACAAATCAAATTTAAAATTACATCCCTAAATATGATACTATGTTATTAAATTTATGGCCAATCTGAAAATATTTGGAACAATCTTTGGCTTATTTCTTTATTATAAGACTTAACTGCTATATCAGAAAAATGTATTTCACCTTAGAGGTATTGATTATTTGTGTCCCCAAATCATTGAACTGTAAAAATAATTATTATAAAATATTTTATTTATAAACCAATCTACTGCCATTTGAGCTATTCTCAAGTTCAGAAATGAAAACTCTAGCTATGGCAAATATTTTATATGGTTTAAGGAGATTATCAGACATTCATGAGGTTAAAGAGAAAAGAATATTATTTATTTCTATACTACCCTGTATTTGAATAATATACCACAAATTAGTTAAAGTCTTAGACATAAAATAAGTGTATTACTTCCACAAAATAGAACACGTATTGCCTCAGAAAGAGCTAGAGTTTGAATTAATAAGTACTTGCTTTTCATGTATTCCTTCAACCCCTGCCTGGTGTAGTATACCTACAATATGGTATTCACTTTAATCTGACTAGTGATGCAGTAGTGAATGAGAGATGCTTCTTCTTACCATTAAGTCTTTTAAATGGTTAAATATGTGGCCAAATATTTGTGAAAACATCTTTCCTCCTAGATTTTACCTGCTGTAAATCATTACTATTGCTATAGAGTTACTATTTATGTAAAAGTTGTTAAAAGAGCACTGTGGAAGGCGGAGCATGAGTGAGCTAATGGAGATGCACAAGAGATAGAACAGGAGACCAGATTGTGTGGAATCTTGTGAAACCTGGCAAGTGGTTTTCATTGTATGGAAATACAGTGGGAAACTCTTGAAGGGTTTTAACTACAGAAAGATCTACTTTTAAGATTTGCATCTTAAAATGAATACTTGAGCTGCTACAAACAGCACGAACAGAAGTGGAGGGAAGAGTTAGAAGGTCAGTGCACTACAGGAGAAACCTGTGGCTCGGATAATAAAATGGCAGTAAAGATGGACAGAGGAATGGATTTGAGATCTCTTTTCTGGACAGGAGTGACAGGACTTCTGATTAATTAGTCGTGAGGGATTAGGGAAGAAAAATAATCAAGGTTTCTAGCTTGAACAACTAAATGAATAGTGATGTCATTTTCTGAGAAAGGGAAGATTGAAGAGAAAAAATTGGGGAAAGAAAATCATTTACTAGGTTATTTATTGGACATGTTATATTTGAAATATCTATGAGCAATGCAAATGAAGATGTCAAATAAGACCTGACATGTCTGGCTTGCAATGGACATCTACATGGGAACTGCCAGCTCTTAAATATCATCTCAGACCATGAGACTGGGGTAATATCATGTAGACATAGAGAAGAAAAGAAGTCTTGGAACCAAATACCAAGGTTCTTCAAAATATATGCCAAATACAACCACTTCTCTTCACCTAAGCTTTGCTACCACAGTCATCACTCACCTGGCTTATTTCAAACCACCATCATCTCCCACCAAGTTTTACTCTTGCCTCCAGCAACCTATTATTTTTTTTAACATAGGTGAAAGATACTCCTGAGGAAAATTAAGTCAGATGTGCTCTAAACTCTCCTCAAATGAAAAAATGACCAGGGAGACCCTACTGGATCTGGCCCACAGTTAGATCTTGGGCTTCATCTCCCTCCAACCTCCCCTCCATCCGTTCTGCTCCAGCCGGCCATGCTGCTCACCTCTCTACTGCCTGAAGCCACCAGATGTGCTCCTGCTTCAGGGCCTTTCCTCTTAGTGTTCCTTCTGTCTGGAACACTCTTTTCCTGGAGTTGTATGTGCCTTCTTCAAGTTTTTACTCAAATATTAACTCAATGATTTCTGTAACCACTCAGGATCGTCTTTATGGGGGTGTGACCTCTGTAGTTACACAAGATCTCAATATTAAAAGGGCTTATCATTTGGATTAATGTTCTGCTGCTATCTTGAAATACTTAACAATATTTGAACAAAGGCCCTGCATTTTTATTTTGCTCTTGGCCCAAGAAGTTCTGTGGCCAGTTCTGTAACCAACAGCTCTAATCCTCTCCATCTTCTTTACCCTGATTTCTTTTTCTCCACAGTACATGTCAACTTCTTCCATTATTTTTGAATTACTACTGAGGGAGGAGATGAAAAAGTATAAACATTTTCTCAGTACTCAGGAGCTTTCAACATAATTATGAAAATAAGACAAACATCAAGTAAAAAAAAAAAACAAAACAACCCTGAGTTTAAATAATATTCCAAGGCAAACATAGAAGAAATAACATGAGGTTACAGATACTGAGTGATTTGTAACCAGCAATAATTGCATTTAAGATTTCAGAGGACAAAAAGATTATTCAGACTGTGGTGATTAAGCAAAGCTTTAAAATAAAGGTAGACTTTAAAAGTCACGTGAAGGAATGAATAACATATATGCAGATAGAAAAAGATTCAAAGGAATAAGGATTAGGAAAACTCAGGAGATCAGAAAGTATAAAATTGATTGAGGGCGGCAGATTTTGAACTAAGTTGGTCTGGAATGGAGGGCGTAGGAAGATAAGAAATTGGATAAAGTAGATTGGGAACATATATGTGACTGTAGGAGCAACGTGGTACAGTAAAAATAGTATTTGCTTTGGAGTCATAGAGATGTATATTTTTATCCTGTTGCTTCTCCCAATTAACTAACTTCAGACTTGTAGGAACTCAGCATCTTCCACCTGAAATATGGCATAATGCTATTTAACTTGCAGGTTTGATGTAAGGGTTAAATTCACTAAAGTAACCAATTTAGTGGAGCTTATATATAATTGGTTCCCAGTACATATTAGTTACTTCCCACACACATCCAGCATCGTGTTATACATATTTTAAATGTTTAAGATTTGCAGTTTATTATCTAGGTGGAGGGAATTATTAAAGATTTCTAAATAGGCAAGCAATATATTCAAAAGTGAGCATTTTTAAAAGATTAATCTGCTTTTATTGTGTAGGAAAATTAGGAGATGCAAGACTGGTTAGCAAACTTATAGAAAGGTAGACATAGATGAATAGAGATTATGCTGAACTAGTAGCTTGGTTCTAATACATATATCAATGATATTCTAATCTTTATATATGCCTGAGCTATTAGGTCCAGCAAGTATTTTCTTTATTAATAGTGATTGAAAGGGCAGATCTTGTACGTACAGCTTGATGAATTTTACCAAGTGTACATACCTGTGCACAGATCCAGATATAGGACACTTTCAGCCCCTCAGATACCGTCTTGGTGCCTCCTCCCAGCATTAACCTTCCCTTCTCCAAAAGATTTCCTTCTGCACTATTCAGTTATCAGTCACCATATTGCTTTCCTTGGTTTTTTGAATTTTATATAAATAAAATCACACAGCATTTATTCTTCTGTAACACGGCTTCAAAACCTTATATCTGTAAGATTATTCCTTCTCCTTGTTGTACACCATTCCCTTGCATGGATATATCACAGCCCATTTTATAACTGGTGAATAGGATTTCCAATTTTTGAATTATGTTGCTGTAAACATTCTTGTACATATTATTTGGTGCACAAGTGTATGCACTGCTACTGTGCATATCCCTTGACATTGAATTACTGAATCAGAGTTTGTCTCAAGGAGCTTCAACTAGGAGTATCGGTCAAGATGGTTTATAGGTAAAGCTTCTAGAAGATAGCACATAGAAGATGCTTCTTTCTCAAAGGTCTTGTGACGAAGGAGTATATTTTTATAACTTTAGGGGAAGCAAAAGTGTCTTTAAAATTTTAATAAACCACTAACTACAAAGGAAAAGTTTGAAAAGTTGACCTTCACTAAAAATTAAGAATTTCAGTTTATCAAAAGTCACCTTTAAGAGAGTGAAAAGAAAAGACACACAGAGAGAACATGCTTTGAATTCATTTATCCAACAAAAGACTCATATCCAGAATATCTAAAAACTCATTAACACATCAATAAGAAAAACAGACAATCCAGCTTAAAAGTCACTAGGAAAATGCAGATTAAATCCATAATGAAATATAACTACAAACACCAAAATATCTAAAATGAGAAAGTCTGGCAGTATCATGTATTGGTAAGAATATAGAGCAACAGTTACTCATGTGCACTGCTGATGGGAGTGTAAGTTGATATAACCAATTTCATTCATTTTTTTTTAATACCATGCAGGTCAAGCAAAACATATCTGAGGGCTGAATGTAGCTAGAACTGCCGATTTGCAACCTCTGACAACTCCTTCATGTAACAGATATGGACCCTGAGGCACAGAAAAGTTAATTGAAGTTTAATTCAAGGTCAAATAGCTAGAACCCACGTCTCCTGACTGTTCAATCCGTGTTTTTCCTGCCACACCGTGTGGCTTTCTCTAAATGACTAGACAGGAAATGAAGAGTAAAGTGTAAGACGGCTTTGAAATTTAACATATTGCACATTGTGTAAGTAAAATCCATTTCATGCGATCTTAAATGAATAAAAGGAATTTAAATCAAATTGATTGCAATTCTACCAAGGAAGTTTCAGGCTTAAAATAATAATAATAGTAAGCCTAGATCCACCTATTAGAGATCAGAAGTTAGAAAGTTCAAACACAAAAGACTTTCATAAAAAGATATCTGGGTATTAGTCATCATTGTTTTCATACATTTGAAAGAACTTAATAACCCACTTGATTATTTTTTTTTTTCTGGAGTACAAATGAACTGTTCCAAAAAGATCAATTAAATAATAAGAATGAGACGCATCTTTTTATCATAGGAGTTTCTTGTGAATGTACTGCATTAAAGTTAATTTCCTTGCTATCATTGAGGAAATAGTATGGTCATGTTGGAGTTTTAAAATTCCTATTGATGCAGGAACAGAATTTCTTGGCAGATTAAACAATAGACTCTTGGGAAACACCAAAGTAGTCTTAAAAAAAAAGATCATCTTTAAATTGGTACATCTTTAACCAGAAAGAGAAGTTTTGTCTCATTGCAGAAAAGCTTTTAATTTCACATCTAGTGAGATAAATTATTTTCTCTTACATAAGAATTATATATATATAAAACCCTGAATAATAGTCATAATTTTAAATGCATAGATATAAAATTAAGTATAGTTAAAAACGACTATTTCTTCAGACTTTTTCTAGCTAAATGTCTCTCCCATCCATTGTGTTGAAGTTTCATCTGCCTTAAATTAAAATAAATTATCTGAAACTAGTAAATCAGGGAGACCATATAAAAGGCTTTAAAATGTCCAGTGAGCATCTCTAAATTTCTCAGAAAATGATACTGAAAATTTTCTGCTCACTGATGAAATTCTACCAATCACATAAACAATAAATGCAAATCATGTACGATTATCTGGATCCAAGATTTTTGCAAAAAACAAACGACAATTAGATGACTCTTATTGTGGAACAACAAAAGAGCATGCACTTTTCCACAAATACTAGTTCACATATAAAATGATCTACTGTGCTTTCCCCAATGTGACAATACTAAATGTGTTAGCTGTATAAAGGGCAAGGAGCCAACACATCTGAGGCAGCAAAAAGAAGGAAATGAATTTTCACGGCACATTGTAGAAAACTTTGTAGAAGATTTTTATTCACTGCTATTAATCCTTCACTTTGATGAGAAATGTATTCAATTATTATTCCTTTTTTAAGAAAATGCTCTCAGCTTTTTTATACAGTAATTGAAAGACTTTTTTTAGACATTAAATATCTGCTTTAAAGTGTTTAGAACAACTAGTTACATTCATTTGAATCCCTCTATTGCCAGAGAGTTGGAGGGGAAAAAAAAGTGGCCTGATAAAGTTAGGTTAAATAATTTATTTCCTCCTAATATTTAACAAAAAAACAAGCATAAACAGGTACAGACACAGACTAGATCTTTAATGTCTTGCCAGTATTTTCGGCATGTTAATGTTTCTATAATATCATACACATCGTTTCAGATGTCCATAATTGGTCAACATACCAAAAGGAGCATTGCAATTTCATTGTGACCTAAGGCTCTGATCCTTTTATTTTTCTCCTTTTCTATTCTTCCTTTCACCCTCAAGAATTGCACAAATATACAGCCAAATACAGATAAAGTCACATACTAAAGAAGGAGTCAGCATGTTATCAATTCATTTCATTAAGATACCATATCATTTTACAGTATTTTCCACCCTAAGTGTTCTTTCATCAGTGGTTTCTTATGAGCTCATCCAGGCTTATAAACTGGTTTTCAGACAAAGCCTGGTGAGCAAAACTAAGACTGAAAATTATGTTGTCATTCTCTTCTCTTGTTTGGTTTTTAAACCACAAGAATGTTTTAAATCATGAATCATATCTATAACAATAGAAATAAGCAGTCTCAATTGGGAATGACTTATTTAGGAGAGCCATAACTAAGAATGAAGAGGAAGAAGATAAAGTTTACTTACACAGAAAACCTGCCCTAATATTTTGAATTAACCCTTAGAGTTGGGGTTAAGGTCAAGTCAATTTATCATAGATTTTACCTGAAAACTTTTAGTCAAATTTATAGACTATAATAGTCAAACAATCCCAAAACATATTGTTTAGGTCTTAAATTAGTAACCTGGGATCTTAAATTATTATTTTTTTAATGTCAAGGGAATGTTCTCACTCAACCCCTTGGAAGTTCTGTAAGAAGCTTGATTGGATTCTCAGAAGAAACTTGGATTACCTCTGGCCTCCTGAAGACCTGCTAGGTTTCTAAAAGCAGGGAGATTCCTTGTAACCCAGCCTTCCCAATGACTCACTCCCCCTTCTGGGCTCTCTTTTATTTCAATTATTGATAAGCCTGTCTGATCCCCTCTAGAAGACAGAGAGCAGTCTGTGTTTTATCTATCCTCATGTACTCCACAGAGCTTCGGGCATCTGGGGAGTGACAGACACACAAGTCCTCGTAGGCTTTTGGGTACTGTCATTGGCTGATATATTTTTCATTTAAGTTATATTCACCTCTTCCTACTTCTGCTGAAAATATTTTTGTTAAACTCGTTACATTCTTGATATTTCCATTGAGCAGCACATATAATAATGCTAGATGAGTGTTACATTAAAAAATACTTTAGTTACTCTCACCTTATACTAATAACAGTAGTAAATCTACCCTCCTAGCATTTTCTCGCTGCTTTTCAAGCTGTGACTGTGGAAGGAAACATGATGTAGTAAAAACAGCTGGGGTTATTCTAGACCCTGCTCTGCCATGATTCAGGTCTGGGGCCTTAAGCCCATCTACTAAGATCGCAAAAAGTGTTTGCTCATAAAGGACAGAAACTATTTCACAGGGATTGCTATGGATTCCACTAAAGAATGTAATTGAAAATGAATAGTAAGGCATAAAACTCTACAACGATGTTAGGTATTAAAATTCCAGCTTGGTGGCTTTGGACAAACCCTCTGTTTTCCCATTTTCTTATCCATAAAATATGAACTGGTTGGTCTCTAAGTTACTTTTTAAATACCAACTCTAAATCTGTACTTGTTTAGGCTTAATAATTTGACTGACAACTAAATTGAGGGGCAGAGAATATAGCATATGGTTGGTCATCATCATGGTTGACATGACTCAGGACCCTTGAACGGAAGTGGAGGTTTAGGCATACTAGAAAAATAATGCCTCTCAGATGCCTGAGAGTTTGTCCAGACACCAGTCTGGGCTGACACTAACCAAGGATTAAGGGATGTCTCACCTTTGGATCTAGCCATCTACTCTTATTACCCACTCATCTCTTCCCGTTCTTTTAATATACAATGCATTTGCCCTGATCCCTTTGACAAAACATTTGTCCTCAACGGCTCAAGAATATTGCTTTCCACACCAGCTGGAAAACTATGGTTCTTTACATCAAATCCAAATTGTTTTCCAAGATCTGTTCTTCTACCTCTCCAAGCCCACAGCCTCTCATATTTTCCTTCTCTAGTCATTTTCCCATGTCTTCAGACAATTTTTTCCATAAACACTCAAAACTTATATTCATTTATCTCATATCCTTTCTCATATTTCCCCAGTACAACAACATATGTTATTATAGAAGAACCAGCAATTCCACATTTAATGTTGTATTAGTGAAAAAGTCAATGTGTCATCCATTGATAGATGAAAGTTGATGGAAGAGGCTACAAAAAAAGACACAGAGAAAATGCCGTTAACCTTCATTCTGTAAACAGAAAGTCAGGCCTGATCAGATAAACAAAGTATAAATCACCTGATGTAAGAAAGAGGTCAGTGCTTCCCTGGTGGCGCAGTGGTTGAGAGTCCGCCTGCCGATGCAGGGGACGCGGGTTCGTACCCCGGTCCGGGAGGATCCCACATGCCGCGGAGCGGCTGGGCCCGTGAGCCACGGTCTCTGAGCCTGCGCGTCCGGAGCATGTGCTCCGCAACGGGAGAGGCCACAGCAGTGAGAAGCCCGCGTACAGAAAAAAAAAAAAAGAGGTAAAAGGAGAATAGGAAAAGGAGAGTAGAAAATGACTAACAAAGTTAGTTTAATTAAAGTATGTGGGACCATATTGTCTTAGGGCACATATTACTGCGGATCCACTAAATAACCGTTTGGGAAATCTGGATTAGAATAAGAGGTATGTGAAGTACTAGGATTTCCCAAAGAAAGTTGGAATCCTAACTGATCAGTTCAGTTTTACAAATTATTGCTACCCTCCCACAGTAATCGTTTATTTGATGAGAAATAATATTCTTGCTATGAAATCATTTGTAATCATTTCTTTCACAACAGTTTCTGCTTTATGTAGCAGCAACCAGCATTTCAAAAGGGAGGAAACATCAGTAGCCTATTTGTACAAGCATCCTTTAGGGTGCTGGCAACTGCAAGCAACGTACGAGACTCACAAATGATAACGTCAGGCAGGGAGTAACTTCCTTTACAGTTAGCCTCATATGCAAAGGGAATGTATGCACACGTCAGAATCTCATGCATTAAACTGTCCCAGGAGGTTGGCTCAAAAATTAACTTGGGGGAAGAATAACCATAGCCACTCTCACCTTCATCTGTGCGTTGGAAACCTTCTTGGTTTTCATCACAGAGTAATCAACAGAGAGCTGTCGTATTGTTACTGTCTGTTTGGCCTCACACATTTTTTGTTAAGAAAGATCAGGTGAACTAGCCTAGCTATAAGTTTAAGCAGCTACTTGTGTAGCAGTTAGTGCAGGTGAGCATACTCTTCCACACAGGCAGCCAGATGACCTCTTGGCACTTTCCCAATGACTCAATTACCAGAAGCTACCTAAAAATGGTACTGGAGAATTTGAATCTTTCTGTTTCCATCATGGCTTATTCTACATGGAACGTTGCAGGGGTTTTCATTTGAAATTGTCTAGCATTGTGTCTATTAAGTGAGTCATAGCTTTTTATTATTCATTAGGTACCATAAATATACAAAACTAGGCATCTATGTTTAATGAAAGGCAATAGTTTGAAAGGTAATAATGGACCATACGTTTTAAATGCTTTTTTAAAAATAATAAATTAATTAATTAATTTATGGCTGTCTTGGGTCTTCGTTTCTGTGCGAGGGCTTTCTCTAGTTGTGGCAAGCGGGGCCATTCTTCATCGCGGTGCGCGGGCCTCTCACTATCGCGGCCTCTGTTGTTGCGGAGCACAGGCTCCAGATGTGCAGGCTCAGTAATTGTGGCTCACGGGCCCAGTTGCTCCCCGGCATGTGGGATCTTCCCAGACCAGGGCTCGAACCCGTGTCCCCTGCACTGGCAGGCAGATTCTCAACCACTGTGCCACCAGGGAAGCCCTAAATGCTTTTTTGAAAATCAAATTTTACATTTTTCTCCATTTGAAATATCTCCACCTTTCTCCAAGAGTTAGCATGTCAGTTAGGTGGGATGAAAGAAGGTAGAGGTGATGACAGAAAGAAATACATTTCCAGGCAGAAACCACTTAAAACTGAATTTATCAGGGGTTGGAGAATTCTCAACAATGTCACCCCTGCATTCATATTTACTTTATACAGAAGCAACATGTAAGGGAAGCGTCCATATTCATTATCCACCTACTTCATCAGAATAGTATCATTAACCTTAAAGCTAAATGTGCATTATATAATCTTTAAGTCATTAGATATATTCCTTTAAAGTTAAATCAGAGTTGCCTTGCACATGGGACTAAGAATCAAGATTTGTGCTGTAGTCCTAAAGGATTTTTCTGGTTGCAACTTCAATGCTTTAGTTCCTTGCTGAAGAAAATTACAGAACTACATTTAAAATTAAGAGTTAAGGGCTTCCCTGGTGGTGCAGTGATTGAGAGTCTGCCTGCCAATGCAGGGGACACGGGTTCGTGACCCGGTCTGGGAAGATCCCACATGCCGCAGAGCGGCTGGGCCCGTGAGCCATGGCCGCTGAGCCTGAGCGTCTGGAGCCTGTGCTCCGCAACGGGAGAGGCCACAACAGTGAGAGGCCCGCGTACTGCAAAAAAAAAAAAAAAGAGTTAATATAAAAAAGTATTCCTTTTTGTTAGGACTCATTCTCTTCATAAATTTCTCTGTGGTAATAACTGCATCCTATATAACTTTCTCGTTCCCACGGTATAAATACAGTCCTACAAGTTATGCAACAAATAGTAGATAATCAGTAACTGCTTTTATGAACTGAAAGACTAAATGTAGTTCTTTTTTTAAGATGGACAACATGTTGATTTGATACATTTATACATTACACTATAATTACCACCTAAATATACTTCTTTTATCTTACAATCGTGATGTTTTAAGAGTAGGCAAACAAAATTAAGCCCATGAAAGGGAAAAAGAGCAAAGTAGATAAAGAGCATATTAATAGGTTTAAAATATTCTAATTTGTTAGTGGGTGATCGCATCTATATTTACATACAAAATGCAAGGATTTAAATCACAGCACTATGTTAGCACAGATCTTCGATCAATTTTTTCAACTGTTAGATAAAAATATTTTTAATTATATATTTTTTTGAGATTTGAAGTCGCAAAGATTCTGCATCTCAATTGATTAGTCTTTTTTTTTTTAGGTTAGAATTTTCTATTTAAAAGTCTGTGTGCTCTAAAATCTAAGAAGTATGCACAGGGAGAGATGCTGTGCTGGATAACAGAAATCCATTGCTGTGGTCTGCTTTCAGAAGTGTAATGATTCCTGACTGGCCCCATCCCTACGCTAGATGGTGGTGTGAGTCAAACACAGGAAAACCAGACAGACTTCCTTTCAACTCTTGGCTTCTTTCTCCTAATTAAATGTTAGGGGGTAATATAGGGAGAAATTCTCCCAAAAGTGTATTGGTAACATTTAATGGATGCTATTATTGAAATTAAATATAAACTCTCCTTCCTATTTTTAGGAAAGTATGGTTTTAGTAAAAGCTAACAGTATTTCCTAACAATGGAGACTGTAATCTCCAAACTTTATTACCTACCATAATTATAGGGTTTTAACTTTAAAGTTCTTTACAATTGTCAAAGGACTCCCATTAGATTACAAGAAAACTCTATTATAGAGTCACTTGTTTACACAGAAATTAGATATAAATCTGAGTATAGGGACTACATAGTTACAAAAAAGAGATTTTACGTTTTTGTCTTTGTCTATGTAAATGAGACTCTTTTAGTGTAAAAACAATACTTTAAGAATAATTAATTCATTTCTCCATAAAGAAAACCGTTGGTGTTCAAGTGTGACACTGAGCAAGTATCTCATTTCTTAAAAAAAAACATGAAAAATATTTCACAACTTTATTTATACCATTCAAGCATATCCCAAATTTTACATGAATCTCCTTACTGCCAAAATATGCATTCCAATATTTCAGTTAAGAGACTGAATGAAAACAGACAACAAATAAACAGCCATTCAATCCAATTGATGTTCTAAAGTGGATCTCTGGGAATCATATTGTCTAAAATATTTACACTAGTCAGCTGTTAATAGAGTCTTTTTTTTTTAACATCTTTATTGGAGTATAATCACTTTACAATGGTGTGTTAGTTTCTGCTGCATAACAAAGTGAATCAGCTATACATATACATATATCCCCATAACCCTTCCCTCTAGCATCTCCCTCCCACCCTCCCTATCTCACCCCTCTAGGTGGTCATAAAGCACCGACCTGATCTCCCTGTGCGATGCAGCTGCTTCCCACTAGCTATCTATTTTACATTTGGTAGTGTATATATGTCCATGCCACTCTCTCACTTCG